>NC_056743.1:1275744815-1275837315 GCF_019279795.1 Protopterus annectens
TATATTGATGAATCCAGATTCTACAAACACCCAGATACAGGTTATTTATGGCAACTTAGGACACATGGGGACTGTAATACGAGAAATATTGTTTATATAGCCCATTGCATAGTATGTTTCTGCTACTATGTGGGCAAAACAAACAGATCTTTACGAGAGCGTATTAGGGACCATATATATAACATTCAAAGAAAAGAAGAATATAGTGCTATAGCTAAGCATGTTATTAATAATGGCCCCAATCATACATTCCTGTTTCAGATCTTACACGTTCAGCCCCATAGTTTACGTTTAGGGAATATTGTTAATGACACAGAAAACGCAGAACTTAAATGGATTTTAAGGTTGGGTGCTCATAGGGGAAGGAGCTTAAATGATACAGTCTCCATAAAGCCTGCCTTGAATTTAAGGAAACTTAAATAATAATTTTTATCTTACTTGTATATATATTAACTTACATGTCAGATTTTTAAGCATTAGATACATTGTTTTATATATATTTTCATTGATTGTGCTATCCATATGCTGATATTTTATATTTGTATGTAATTTAGTTCTTTGATACACAAACTACAACGTATATTTATTTAAATTGATTAATTGGTTAATTGACACACCAGGATGTTCTTATTTAAAGGATTGTGTTTTTTGAAATAGTATCGTCTGAGGAAGCGGAATGTGAAGTCCGCGAAAGCGCTTACGAATCTTGCTCTACAATAAATTGTTTATTTGTTCTACTTCCATTGGTTGTGGATTCTGTACTTTACTAAGGATTTATTGGATATTGCTATTACTGCAGCTACTACGTACTAATTGGATTGTATACTGCCTCTTGGGTTTTGTGATTCTGAATTCATCAGGGGACATTGTGTTTTCTTACATATATAGATATATATATATATATATATATATATACATATATCTATACATATATATATCTATACATATATATATATATATATATATATATATATATATATAGATATATAAAGATGTATATATAGATATATATATATATATATATTTATCAAAAAACTGAGAAAATTACTAACCAG
This sequence comes from Protopterus annectens, assembly GCF_019279795.1. Taxonomy (NCBI): domain Eukaryota; kingdom Metazoa; phylum Chordata; order Ceratodontiformes; family Protopteridae; genus Protopterus; species Protopterus annectens. The sequence continues at coordinate 1,275,745,871 of NC_056743.1, forward strand.
AAGAAAATTATCTATTAAAACAAAAAAAAATCAATGGCAATTGGACAAGAAAAAAAGAGGCAACACCCAAACTGATGTTTTTAAGCGCTTTCATTCCTTAAACATCCTGGAAGGTTTTCTGAAGAAGTTCCAGGATGTTTAAGGCATGAAAGCACTTAAAAACATCAGTTTGTGTGTTGCCTCTTTTTTCTTGTCCAATTGCCATTGAAGGTTTTTTGTTTTAATATCTGTATCTATCTATCTATCTATATATATATATATATATATATATATATATATATATATAAAAATATATATCTATCTATATATAGAGATATATCTCTATATATAGATATATATATATATATATATATATATATATATATATATATATATAGATATCGATATATACAGATATATCTATATACAGATATATATAATGTACATATATATATATATATATATATATATGGATATATATACATATATATACATATTTATATATATATATATGTACATATATATATATACATATAGACATATATATGGCTTAGATAATAGCACCGCGATGTTTGCTATCCTTACTTGCACACTAAACGTTGTCATGTCACTTGATGTAACAACAAACTAGCCTTTAAATACAGCTCTTGAATGCTGTATGATTAGATTTCTGAAGATGTTCAATGTATTCACAATAAACATGCGAACGAAAGCACTCAAATCTCTACCCGGTGTCTGCAGTCTTCTTTCAGTGTGATCAACAAGGCTTTGTCTCAGTCAGTGTCTTTTCCTGGAGATAGTTTTGTTTTTTTACAAAGATATATATATATATATATATATATATATATATATGCTTTTCCCAGTTAGGGGTCACCACAGTGGATCACCTGTTTCCATTTCTTCCCGTCCTCAACATCTTGCTCTGTCACACCAACCACCTGCATGTCCTCTTTAACCACATCCATAAACCTTATCTTAGGCCTTCCTCTTTTCCTCTTACCTGGCAGCTTCATCCTTAACATCCTTTTCCCAATATACCCAGCATCCCTCCTCAGTATGTCCAAACCAACGCAATCTCGCCTCTCTGGCTTTGTCTCCAAACTGTCCAACCTGAGCTGACCCTCTAATATACTTATTCCTAATCCTGTCTACCCTCGTCACACCCAGTGCAAATCTTAACATCTTTAACTCTGCCACATCCAGCTCTGACTCCTGCCTTTTTGTCAATGCCACTGTCTCCAACCCATATAACATAGCTCGTCTCACTACCCTTTTGTAGATCTTCCCTTTCACTCTTACTGGTACTCGTCTGTCACAAATCACTCCTGACACTCTTCTCCACCCACTCCACCATGCCTGTACTCTCTTCGTCACCTCTCTTCCACACTCGTCATTACTCTGAATGGTTACTCTCAAGTATTTAAACTCATCCACCTTTGCCAGCTCTACTCCCTGCGTCCTCACCATTCCTATATCCTCCCTTTCATTCACACACATATAGTCTGTCTTAGTCTGGCTGACCTTCATTCCTCTCCTCTCTATCTAGATATCTATATCTAGATATCTCTATATAGATATCTATATCTAAATATCTATATATATATATATATATATATATATATATATATATATATCGATATCCATATCTCTATATAGGTAGCTATATCTATATAGATATATTTCTCTATATGGGTTCTCTTTATAATTTCGAAATACTGAAATCCCGACTTCCAGTATTTCAAAAATATAATACCGAAGCCTTGAAATTTCGAAACACCAGAAGCATGAAATTCAAAATACCAAATTTCGGAGCTTTTGGTGTAGCAGTGTGTGAATGCATAGATAGGTGTAAGTGTAGGTAAGTATGTATGAGTGTGTTGGTTAGGGACTTTTATGTATATTAGTGTGTGTTTTGGCTGTGGTGTGTGTGTGTGTGTGTGTGTGTGTGTGTGTGTGTGTGAGAGAGTTACCTTTGTGTGTTTGATTGTGCAATCTCGGAGTTAGTATATATAAGCAGGGGTGTGGGGGGGTGCAGGGGGTCTGTAGTGTAGGATTGTTTGATTTTGGGGGGAGATTGTGTGATGTGTATGTGTGGGGTCTATTTGCACTGTAGGTTCACGGTTTTGGGTTTTGGTATTTAAAGGTTTCGGCTATAGAATTTCGAAATACTGAAATTTGGGATTCTATAGTGAACCTATCTATATATAGACATATATATCCATATATAAATATCTATATCTGTATCTATATCTAGATATCTATATCTCTATCTGTATCTATATCTATATATAGATATATATATATGGATATTTATATATATATTTAGATATAGATATATATATATATATATATAAAAATATATAGATATAAGTATATTTATATATATATATATGTGTGTGTGTGGTAGGGGGGCTTGTCTTTAAAACTGTCTATGGCCATGTTTGACTGTTTTATTTATTTATCTGAAACTGTTGGTTGATATTTAATGTGAAGACTTTTTTTAAAGTTTATAATCATTGCTGACAAGGTATACCAAAATGTCAGTCTGTTGATATAACTGTTAGGTACAGTTTTCCAGACTTCTAATTTAGTTCCTTTTGTGTGTGTGTGTGTTTGGGTTGTCATTTAATATGAACTACTCTGTTAACCTATTCTACACAGCAAAAGCATTAGGTGTAGTACAGAAAATGAATAGTGTAGACAGAAATTGAAGAAAAAAGACCCAGACTACATGGTACTGCTGGATTAATTCATTTGAGAAAAGGGGATGCAGAGTAGGTAACCCCTCCCAAAAAGTATCAAGCCCAAGAAGTATAGGTAGGGCGGGGAGACATGGGGGTGGACAGCCACTCCAGGTACAAGGTGTTAGCAGACTTGATTGGTAGATGCTGATTGGTTGGTAGTGCAATTCGAGCATTTATTTACATGTTGGCATTTCTGAATGCCAGTAAAGAAATGAATGCTGATACTGATTTTGTGGTCGGCACTTAAGTGCTTTAGCACTGTGTGTGTGTAGTTCAAGTGGTTTGCTGTAGTTTTAAAACTAAAAAAGTATAAAGAGCTTTTTTGGTGCTAAGAGAGGACTGCTTCTTCCTTTTCTTGTTTTTTCCTCCTTAAAGCTTAGAGGGATGCCAGTATGGGGGATGGAACTAACTAATGTTCTGAGACGCCCCACATTATGGGTTGCACCCAGAGCAACAGTACCATATGGAGTTGGGAAGTGTGTGGATAAGAAAGCTACTAGTGGAAATACACAAAGGAAGTGACCTCGACAACTGCAGTAATAAGACTGACATCAATGGTATAAAGATGTCTAGGAAGCTAATTCGCACAACTGGATATCGTCAATTTGAACTTTATGTATTAAGTGTATTAACTTCTTTACCAATACAAACCCAAGTTTAAAAGACTGAATTTCAGGATCAGTTCTGCTGTTGAAGTCTAACAGCATTTTATACAAGTAACAAAAAAGAAAGAGAATTTAAAGTACAGGTATGTAATAACTTACTAGAGCAGTAGATATTCGGATACAAGTATCAGTGCTGGAGTATTACTCCTGATAGACTGGAATCGGCTGCAGGCAGACGTCCACCGATCCAGAGTGGCTATCACAGCTTTAGACATCATCACAGCAGACAGACCTTGCCTCATTCCTAAAAGACATCAGCAGTCTGTGCAATCTTCAGCTCCTTTTAGAGTATATAGATTCGGAACTGTTTATATACAGCCAGTAAATGAAGCAACATCTCATCCCTTTAATGAGTCACTAGGAAGAAAACTGGGAGCTGCACATCTTAGATTATCGCTAATTCAGAGACTACCTTGAGCAGGAAAGAGGGTTCAGACTTAAAGACACTGTCCTGATGACAGACACTAAGACTTAATAATCATGATGACTTGCAACTCACAGATCTGTCAGCAGATATGATGGCCACCAAAAGTTGTGTTTTCAGGGAAGAAAGAACTTTATAGCATAGTCTCTGGATAAGAAGGTAGAAAGTTAATTGCAAGACAGGCAGAATGTGGTAGACAAACCAGTTGAAATAACCGAGATGAACCTCTACAGAGGTGCAAGTCGGTCCTGAATTAAATGAGATTAAATTACTGACAATATGCTACACCAGTGCTCTGGCAACAGCTGGCAAGATTTACATCATGTAAAAATCTTCTCCATTTGCCTTCAGTAGGCTGTTTGTGTGCTTATTTGCTTCTTGAAAGCAGTCAAGACCTCATGTGGAACACATTGCAAATGACAGATAAGAGATCCAACTTCCAGGCAGTCAATCCGGAGCTTCCGCATTTGGAATGCACAAGGGTGACATACAGGACATAGGGAAGCCAAAGGGTTCTTTCAAAAACTACATTAGAAAACAGATCAAAGGTTGCCTGTGTCGGAATTATTTCTTTTTCTTTGCTTTAACATGGACCTTAGGGAGAAGGGGGGGGTACACGTTAAACCTGTCCTCCAGCTGAGGGAGAAGGCTTAACTGCCAAGGGCCATTTGTAATGGAAGTTAAAGCACGACTTCTGGGTCTTGGAATTTTGTGGTGAGACAAGTCATTCACATCTAATCCAGCCCCCATGCCAGTTTACAAACTAGAAGATACCTCAGGTCCAGTTCTATTCATGAGGGCTGCAGAAGTACCTGTTTAGATGATCCATTACCCTCTTAATGGATACTGACATCTTGAAGAACAGTCTTCCACACTGCTAAATGGCAGATTATAATGGCTAGTCTGCACAAATGGAATGAGTGTGCCTCTGTTTATACTCCATATTACAGTGGCACTGTCCTTGACTTTTTAGAACATCTGGTGACCAAACACTTTTGGGACCTCTGAGCCATAAACTAAGGCCAGCATTTTTTGACACAGCTCCTGTTAGTTTACTACCCCTGTACTCTACAGAGCCTAGTTTGTGCTTCGTAAACATGGTCTGCCATCAGTCAGGGTCTGGGTACTCTCTGAAGTATGAAAAGCATTTCTTGATTCAGAAATGCCTAGTTTTATCATACAAATTATCTCTAAAGCTCTATCCAAGCTTTTCTGTGCATTTTTGATTTTTTGAGGTTTCTGTGTAATAGTGTGCATTACTATAATTGCCTGTTTACAGTTAAAATCATTCTCTAGAGTCTGCTTGCTCCTTGATCTGTTTAAAACTTTAATTTAGTGGCTACAGCTAGGAATTGTAATAGTGTGCATTACTATAATTGTATTTTTATTTAATTACTAAATTGTAAACTGCTTTTTCATACTGAGACTTGTATTTTCTCTTTGTGAGTGTTCTTTCTATGCTTTTAAAGTGAGGTTTCTGTGTTCTGCTCAGGTGGCATAAACTTGATAGAGGCTTGTTGTCTAGGCCTGGTAGTTTTGTTTGAGTTTCCTGTGTTTCTGGCAGCCATTTTCTGCTGATAGTCTGTCTTCATTATTATTGAGAGTAACAAGGCCTCCTGACCTTCTGTAGTACGAGTGATTGGATAATAGCAGGGGCTGAGTAGTAATTTAATCTTCTAACTCTTCCATCCCTACTGGTATATAAACCCTGTGTCTTGTAAAGGTTGTGCTTGTATTTATCAGGCTGTGGATTGTATTTCATTACTGAAACTAAGCGGAAATTCCTTAAGATTCCAAGAGCAGGATAAGTTATTTCTTACACTTATTTCACTGAACTGCACTTCTGAAATGCTTATAATTGTGTATACAGTTGATTTACTACATTTTGCACTGTTATAAAGCTTTTTTTATTGTTTCACTGCATTTATGTACTGTTTTAATTGTATTTTTCATTGCTAGATACTGTTTCATTACTCTAATTGCATGTTTACTGAATTACTTAACTGTAAACTGCTTTTTCATACAGAGTTTCATTTTCTGTTTGAGTGCGCTATTTGAGCTTTTCTGTGCATTTTTGATTTTTTGAGGTTTCTGTGTTCTACAACTAGGAACTGTAATAGTGTGCATTACTATAATTGTCTGTTTACAGTTAAAAACATTCTCTAGAGTCTGCTTGCTCCTTGATCTGTTTAAAACTTTCATTTAGTGGCTACAGCTAGGAACTGTAATTTGTCTCACCTATCCTCCCTAGTGTTGTGGTGTTCTTATACTTGGTGGCTTTGCAGTTGCCCACCCATACTGTATATTTGATCTGTGACACTCCCAGTCTAGTGTCATAAGTTAATTCAATCTAATAGAGAACATTTGTGAAGGCCAGCCCACTCAGATTCTTAATGTTGAATTAACTTCTGTTACAGCTTTCTCTATTTCCACTTTACTGAAAAAAAAATTCTAAGCTTGCTTCCCCCCTTTACTGTGGCAGGTCTTGTCCAGATACGGATTTGCTGTGTCTAGGACTGTTTGTGAGCTCCTGAGCCCCCCCCCTCAACTAGGGTTAAACTATTCCTGGCGCCATAAAGTCTGCTCTTCAAATTTTCCCTTACAACTAGCCAGCTTTTTAGTTTTAACACTCAAATCCGTTTCTTTGAGCTCAGCACTTGTTCAGAACTTGTTGTAAGCACTAAATAAGCTACAAATTACTACAGCACTCAACTTTCCTCACTTGTCTAGAGGAAAACAGTTTTTAGTACTTAATAAATAAGCACCTATCCAAGCATGTCTAAAGGTCAGCTCCTGGTGTTTTCTCCTGTCTACCTGATGAATCTGGGCATCTTGGGACAATGCAGCAATTGCCTCATGCACACAGACAACCCTCTCCTCCTACCATCCCACACTACGACCTGTGAGAGATGCACTTTTATAGCCAAACTTAAAGCAAAGCTCTCTTCACCGAAGACTGGACTAGACAGTCAAGAGGAGAAGGTAAGCACTTGCACCGCATCACACATATCACATAGTCCCTCAAAACCTACACCACCAAAACACACACACAGAAGCACAAAATATGCACCTACATTCGTGGAGACTCTCAGTAAAAATCTGCCCAAACAACAGAGACCTCCTAAGCAGAAAATACAAGCAACCCCCCCTATATGACCCAAATGACACATAGCCCACATAGTGTGCCACTCAACTACAGCCCATAAGGCATAACGTACCAAACACTCTAGTCATAGGTGACTCTATAGTCAGGCACATTGATGTTCCACTCACTAGGCTAAACAAGGAGAAAGTTACTGTCAGCTGCCTGTTGGGTGCCAGGATCCACCACATAATGCACACACTCAGGTCACTCCACAAGTACAAATATGACTCTGTCATTGTCCATGTTGGTGTGAATGACCTGAGATGTACCTCCCTGGACTACATGAAAAGAGACATGGAGGAGCTCTCCAATCTTGTAGCCCAGGCAGGTATGACCCTAGCCCTGAGTAGCATCCTGCCACCACCCAGAATGATACCACAGTACAAGGACAAAATGATTGACTAACAATTGGCTAAGCTTCTGGTGTCATTCTAAGGGAATCCAGTATCTGCCTGGGATGACATGATCGACAGACCATGCTGCTTTGCCAGAGATGGCCTGCACCTGTCGCCCTTGGGATTCCAGATACTGGCAAAGGCTCTTGCCACCCCTATAGTGCCTTTTTTAGGCAAGGTTCAAATGACAAATTCACCACTGTAACATGTACAAACAAGTAAAATCTGAGGGTAATGCTACTCAATGCTAGAAGTCTAAACCTCAAAATGCACTCACTCAAGGCACTCCTTAAAATGGAGAACATTGACATCTGTGCAGTGACAGAGACCTGGATCAAAGCTCCAGAGAGTAACCCCCTGCATTACCAGGCTATAATTCATACCACACCTTTCGGCCACCAAACCCGGACCGAAACACTAAAGGTGGAGGCGTGTCCATATTCATTAAGGATATCCACACTTCCAAGCTAGCTGTTCACCATAATGCATCCGAGATTATCCAAGTTCACCTAACTCTGGGCAAAACTGCAATCCAGACTGTAGCTTGCTACAGACCCTCCACCATGCCCCAAGATTCCCACTACTATTTTCTTGATACAGTGGAAAATATTAAGGTACAACCCAACACCCTAATAATGGGTGATTTCAACTACCCCACCATTAACTGGGAAAACTACTCATCTACCAACTCTTTTGCTCAATGTTTTCTGGAACTCAATTCCAATGCCTTGGATCAATTTATCCACACCCCGACTAGGGGAAGCAATATCCTAGACCTGGTCATCACCAACATGGGCGACCGGTGTTCCACACCAGAGGTCAGCTCCTCGTTGGTCAGATCCAACCACAAGCTAATCACCCTAGACATCCACATCCAGCTCCCACCCCCCCCATTAGGAAAACTAAAAAATTTCTCCAAAGCCAACTTCACGCTTCTTAAGACAGAAGCGGCAAACTTCACGACACCCATGCAGATAGACAATAGAGGTATGACTGCTGAATCCTACACTAATGCACTTTATAAGCACTTACACGAGTGCATGGATCATGCTATCCCTAACAGAACCGAGATGCTATCCTCCAAAAAAAGGAAGTCAATCTAGTGGTCTTCTGCCATAAACAAACTCTACAACAGAAGAAAAGAAAGAAATAGTTGCAAAAAAGAGTAAAATCCCACGATTGGAGGAACTCCCTGGTCAGCCTCAGTAAGAAGCTGAGATCCCTCATAAAATCCTCCAAAGCTAGTTATGAAAACAAAATCACCACTGATTCTAAAGACAACCACAAAGCATTCTAGAGCTATGTCAAGAATCTCAATGGCAACACTCAGATCTGCTCTGAGTTACAGCACAATGACACTAAATATACAGAACCAATTGATATTGCCAACATCCTGGCAGATAGGTTCAGTGCTAAATTTACCCCCCTCTCACCCCCTAAAGGGCCCATCTTTATACCGGAAGAATGCAAAGTTCTTGTAATCACGGCTGCACGGGTAAAAACCTCACTCTCCAAAGCCAAGAACACAGCATCCATGGGACCTGACAACATCCCAGACTGCCTTCTACACGAACTACAGGATGAACTGGCACCTCACCTAAGTACCATGTTCAATCATAGCCTCACCTCAGGCTTTGTGCCCACTGAATGGCGCACCGCAACGGTTATCCCACTCCACAAAGGGGGGGGGCACAACAGACACCAGGAACTACCACCCCATTAACCTGACGAGCCTGGTCTGCAAGGCCATGGAATTCATAAACAAAGACATTGGAGATCTTCAAACTCTGGACCCCACACAGTTCAGGTTTGTAAAAGGCAGATCATGTCTCCTAAACCTGAAAGACTTCTTTGAAGCAGTCACCAAAGCCATAGATGAGGGTAAGGTGGTTCACACAGCCCATCTAGATCTCGCCAAGGCATTCAACACCATCCCCCACTCTGGAATTATAGATAAACTCATTAAACTAGCTATAAATCCCTATGTCACAAGATGGGTTGCCAACTGGCTTACTGACAGAGCCCACACTGTGAAGGTAGCAGACTCCAAATCAGACTTCAGACCAGTGACAAGTGGAATATCACAGGGTTCAGTCCTGGGTCCTCTCCTGTTTGGTATCTACTTCTCTGAAGTACAGGCTAACACAGAAGGTCTTTGGCTAACTAAATTTGCAGAGGACTGCAAACTAGGAGCCATAATCAAAACTCCTAATGATGTGAACATCCTACAAAAAGGGCCTCACTGAGACAGATGCCTGGTGTCAAAGCCATGGTCTCAAGCCCATTGCCAAAAAGTGCATTGTCATCCCCTTTGGTAAAAACTCTGTACCCATGAACTACCACATAGGTGGTAGTCTACTTAACACCAAAAGTGTGATAAGAGACCTTGGGACACAGGTGGACAGTAGTCTCTCCTTTGATAATCACATTGCCACAGTGGTCAGGAAATTCTTCAACATGGCAAACCTCCTCACAAAAGGTTTCTCATCAAGAAAAAAAGGTCATTGTTCCCCTCTACTCATCACTCATTAGACCCATTATAGAGTACAACACCCCTTTTGGTATGTACCTCACAAGACATCTACAACTGGAAAGGCCGCAAAAATACCTCACAAAGAGGAATACTGGACTCAAACACACTCTAGGGACCTAAACCTTGTCACCACAATACACAGAACATGCTGGAGGGATAGATTCCTGTCCCAGAGACTTCCCATACTCTGGAACAGACTACCTATCTATGTCAAACAGAGCTCCTCATTAGCACTCTTCAAGAAAAATCTTGATGATTGGATGGGTAATAGGAAATTCACCCCGGGATCACTTCTGTGGTTCTGCTTGACAGGGGCACAGGAAAATAATTTTCTTGGGTGGCGAAAGCCAGGGTAGCTTTTTGGCTAGGCTTGTATAGAACCTAGGGCCAATAGCCTAGTACCTACCTATGAACCCATAAATGTCTGGGATGCACTTATACCTTGTCTTGGAGGAGGAGGTGGTGTAGTCAAAATTTCCTTAAGGATCAATTAATCTTTTTCATATGTAGGTTCATCAGAGGGACACAGAGTATGGATGCAAAAATATATTCCAAGTTTCTCATTGCATCCTTAGATGTTCTTCTTTTCTGCAATGCTGTGGAAGAAGGTATTGGGAAGGTTGGCCTAATCAAATAGGAAGAAGACCCTCATCTTTCATGCATATGATTCTGCTTCAAGGCTATACCTTGGTCTAGTGAACGCAGTTATTGTAGTCAGGAGCTCCTGAGGTAAAGAATAGTTGTGTAAAATCTTACCATAGCCATAGATGTCTTACTCTTCCATGCTGCAGTACTCTTAGTGTGGGATTCTCCGCCACAGGCCACCTGAACATCGGTTCCTTATACATAATCTTAAGCCTGGTTGCTCTAGGTGCATGGGACGTCACAAGTAGGGCCATAAACCAGGGACCTTAAATGTGACATCTGCACGCACAGACCTCAGAACATAAATGCCCAGTCAGACAGTCCAGTAGAGAAAAGCCAAATGATGTCCACAAGAGGTGAAAAGTACCATTTGTTGACAAGTCTGGCCTCAGTCTAGGGTGAGCTCCATGGTGCTCTTTACACAGGTCAAAAGGAATAAAAGGGGATAGGTGGGGGGGAGGAATACTGCAACATGGAAGAGAAGGACAGCCATGGTTATGGTAAGATTTTACACAGCTATTCTATGTCCTTCGATTCCTAGAGATAGCTGATTCCAGAAAACCCTGCAGGATTTCCCTTGCAAATCCTGCCCTAGCTCTGGAGACATTATCCAATTTGCACTGTCTGGTAAAAGTGTATGTATGGTAGACCAGGTGGCTTGGCTCCAGAATGGAGGCTGTGTCCAGGCCTTTGAGGAAGGTTTTGGAGGATGCCACGGCCCTGGCAGAATGAGCTCTTACTCCCTGGAGTGGGTCCTTGCCATGGTGGTAGTAGCAGAAATATATAGTTTTTCTGATCCAGCAGGAAATTGTTTGGAGACTGCCTTGCCCAGGGCTCTGGGGTGGAAGACTACAAAGAGTTGGTTAGATTTTCTGATGGACTTAGTTTTGACTAAATAAAACCTTAGTTGTCTGTGCATATCTAGTGAATTGAGTATTCTCTCACTGTCATTAGTGGGAGAGGGAAAGAAGGTGGGCTGGTGAATGGATCGGTTTAAGGACAGTTTGTTGATCACTTTGGCATGAAAGAAGGGTTAGTGCGCAGGGTCATCCTATCCTTGTGGAAGATGGTGTAGGGTGAACAGCCATGACAGCTTGTATCACTGACACCCTTCTAGCAGAGGTGAGGGCCATGAGCAGTAGTCTTCCATGTGCATATATGGAGCATTGCAGCACTGGCTGGCTCGAATGCAGGCAGCACACCTCTCAACTGTACAGATTTTCGCAGAATGTCCAGATTTATGCCAAATTTTTGGTCAGTTTTCAAAAAATTGTTTTCTGGCAAATTAGCAGCAAATCATTGTTGTTGTTGTGTCTTTCGGCTTTTCCTGGTTAGGGGTCGCCACAGCGGAACTCCGGTCCATTAATGATTGGTAGCTGATGTTTACGTGCCGAGTTACCAGCCCTGATGCACAACCTTCAACGAAGGTATGCCCATTCACGCATGCCTACATGCAGAAGACGCTCTGAGAATCGAACCGGACAGCGTCTTACTGTGAGGCGACAATGCTACCGCAGCACCAAGATTAAAATTAAAAAATAATGACATTTGAGTTTCAGACTCCATACCATTCAGAAAATCCATGCTAATGTAAAACCTGTTATTCTATTAACTTTCTAAGTTTGTAAGTTCAATATTTAAAAATCGTCCCTATTTTTTGTCCTTTGTCCCACTTTTATTTACGGCTTTGTCCAGATTTCTTGCTGTAAAAGGTTGAGAGGTATGGGAGGCAGTGTAAGTTTTTCCAGGATGAAGTTAAGGTCCCAAGGAGGTGAGACAAGCTTTCTAGGTGGCCTGATTTGCAAGACCCCCTTCAGGAATAGTTTAACATCTAGCCTAGCTAGTAGAGGGGGCTCTAGTGATAAGCAGGCAGAGATTGCAGACAGGTGGACTTTCACTGAAGAGTATGAAAGGCCAGCCTTGATGAGTTCACACACAAGGACTAGAGGGGTATCCACTTGAAAGGGATCCCTGTTGCCTATGGAGACACCACTTGGAGAATCTTTCCCATTCTAATATGTAGGATCTCCTTGTAGTTGATTTCCTGCCCTCCCTCAAGACTGAAAGCACATTCTCAGAGTAGTGGCGTCTGAAAGGAATTAAAAGTTTATCACCCAGAGTGTTAGACGTAACATCTGTAGGTGAGGGTGAATGAGAGATCCTTTCTGTTGTGTGAGTAGGTCCACCTTGTGGGGTAACTTGTGGTGATTACCCTTGGCTAGTGAGAGTAGTAGGGGGAATCAGTGCTGCCTTGGCCAATAGGGAGTCACCAGCAAGATTTTTGGTCTGTCCCTCCTGATCTTCAGGAGGACTTTTTGGATGAGAGAAGGGTGGTAATACATATAGGAACCATCCCTTCCATGAAATGCTGAAGGCATTTACCCTACAGGCAAGTGGAGAGTGATCCTTGGTGCAGAATTTCTTCAATTGTCTGTTCTGGGGGAGGCAAACAAATCTACCTGAGATGTGTCCCACCAGTGGACAATATGTAGAAAAATGTCTCTGTTCGGCATCCACTCATGCTGTAGAGAGGATGTTCTGCTCAGAACATCTGCTTGTTGGTTGTCCTGGGAAGGGATGTATGTTGCCTGCAGGGATAAGTTATTTCTGGAAGAAAGGCTCCAAATTTGGATTGTTATCCGGCAAAGAAGGTAGGACTTGGTCTCTCCTTGTTTGTTGAGGTACCACATGACTGTGGTATTATATGTGAAAATTTGAAGGGGGCCTGAATGCAGTATTGGGAGAAAGGCTTTCAGGGCCAAAAAGACTGCTTTCATTTCCCTCACACTGATGTGTTTCTTTTGGAGGGTAGGATGCCACATCTCCTGTACCATGAAGCCCTTCATGGTAGCCCGCCACTCTGGGTCTGATGCACCTGTATGCATGCACTGGATTGGGGTGGGGGTTGAAGTGGAAGGCCTGGGTTCATTTGTACTTGTTGAATCCACCACCTTAGTTCTGCTTTGAGCCAGGATAACAGTGTAATCTGAAACTCTAGAGGGTGTTCGTCTTGAGACCACGCAATCTTCAAGTACCACTGCAGTTTTCGCATATGCATTCTGGCCAAAGGCAGCATAAGGATGGTGGCTGCCATCAGCCCCAGGACCCTTAATAATTGTCTTGCAGATATCTGCTGAATCTGCATTAGGTCTTGGAAGTGGGCAGAGTGGGAGAGAACTTTGTCCTGAGGGAGGAATGCCTACATCAGGTCTGTTCTGATCCTGCAGCCCAGAACAATTTTGTCCTGTTGGGGGGTTAGTGATTATTTTGCAAAATTGAGGGTGAACCCCAGGTTCTGAAACAGGGAAATGGTGTACTACAGATGGTTTTGTAGGGTGCCCCCGAATGAGGATGTCTAGGTAGGGATAAATTTGGACACCTTTGGTTCTGCAAAAGGCTATAGCTGGAGTTAGGTATTTTGTGAAAACTCTGGGTGCAGTAAATAAACCAAAGAGCAAGGCTGTAAATTGAAAGTGTGAATAGGGCCCAGTGAATGCAAGTATTTTCTGTGGGAGGGTTTTATTGGGATATGGAGGTATGCTTCCTTCTGCTTTTGTGTGGCCATAAAGACCTGAGCTGGCAATAGTGGAAGAAGGGTTTTGTAGGGAACTTTTAGGAATATGTTTAGACAGGACAGATCCAGTATTGGCCTCCAAGGGCCATATTTTGTGGGGACAAGAAATAATCTTGAGTAAAAGCCTTTTCCTTCCTGTCCTGGGGGACAAGTTCTATAGTTCAGTGATTCAGAAGGTCCTGCAGGACCTGTGGAATAAGATGTGGTTGATTTTTGGTGGGCGCCCCTTGTACAGGGCTTTTCCTTCCATGAGAAGAAATATCCTTCTTGTACTACTGCCAGCACCCAGTGGTCTGAGGTGATGGATCTCCTCAAGGGAAGGCAGTGAGAGAGGTGGGCTAACGTACAGAGCCATGCCCAACCCAGAATTGTTGAACATGCTCCATCTTAGCAAAACCAAATCTACTCGAGCTACACGCTCTAGGGATATAAACCTCAACACAACAATGAATAGAACATGCTGGAGGGATAGATTCCCTTCGCAGAGAATTCCCTTACTATGGAACAGGGTCCCGATCTACATAAAACAGAGCCCCTCACTATCACTCTTCAAGAGGAATCTTGATGAGTGGATGGGTAACAGAAAGTTCACACCAGGGATCACACCAACAGCACTACTAGATAGGGGCCAAGAGTACTAGCTGCTAGTACAAGGGTCTAGGGAACTACTAAAGGGGTGGTGAATACCGCACAATGTGGCTAGGCTAATATATGCCTTCAGGCAGATAGCCCAGTACCAAACTATGAACCTATAAGGGGAGGTGGGCAAGGCAGTCAAGCATTGTTGCAGCCATTTCAGTCATGAAAGAGCTGTTTTTGAGTAGGCTGTTGGTCTAGAGGTGGTTTGCCTCTTGGTTCCTTTCCTGTGCCTGGAAGAGGACGGAATAGCTGAGGAGGGGTGTTCTCCTGACAAAGGTAGTCTTAGCAGGGTAATTTCTGTAATATTTAGGAATGGGAGACACCAACAGGTGCTTGATGTCTTGAAACTCTCTACTTTTCTCCTGAAGGTTTTTAAAGAGGTCTGCAGACTGTTTACCAAAACAGGAGGTTGTGGTCTAGAGGGGCATCTAGAATTTTTGACTTGAAGTCATCTGGTAGGGGTTGAAGGCGTAGCCATGAATATCTACTTAGTACAGATGCAGTAGCAGCACACCTTGCAGAGGCCTCTGCTGCCTGCATCATAACTGCATCTAAGAATTTCTCGCCACTTCAGAAGCCAAGGACAGTTTTGATGCTACCTCTGTCTTGCTAGGGAAGTCAGGTATGGATGACAGGAGGGCAGAACCTTGGGATACCAGGTCCAAAGTATATTTTATCATATGGGTTTGGCAGTTGATAGCTCTGAAGGTTAGGGTGGAAGAGGTATAAACCTTTTTGCCTATCCTGTCCATGTTTTTACTATCTTTGTCAGCAGGTAACAGAGACGATGAAGGAATCCGTCTTGACTGGTTATCAGGGGATATAGCAATCACTGCTGGGTCAGCCATGGGTGGTTTGACCGGGAATCTTTGCTTATCTGGTACTTTATAGAAACAGTCAGGCCTTTTATGGGCAGGAGGCTGAGAGTCTGGGTTTTTAGACACAGCTGAGAATGCATCAAGGTAGGCAGGGATAACTGGTGGGATGCTGAAGGGGAGACAGATTCCACTTGAAGCAACTCAAAGCATCTCTTTGAGTTTCAGTCATTTGAGAAGTGTCCCATTTAAAATATTCTTTCATTTTTGTGATGGTCTCCCCAAAGGTGATATCCTCTGGTGGAGAGTTTCCTTCTATGGATTCCTCATCAGGGGAGTAGTATTCTAAAGGGGAGGCTATTTGCGATGAGTAGGTAATGGATTCCTCTGAGGATGCCTCCTGTTTTTCTTCCCCTTAATGGGCAGTGGGAGGGAGGAAAGAAGCAGCTGAGGCAGACCTAAGACTGAGAACAAGAATGGTGGAGGGGCAAGAGGCCATGGGCCTAAGGGCCATGAAGACCTGCATCAAGGAGTTGGTGAATGATTGCCAGTCTGGAACTCCCTTTGCAGGTGGAGGTTGGTGCTTTGTTTTCTGCTTCTTTTTCAAAGGAGTAGCTTTAGGAGAAGGACTAGTTTCAGGGGTCTGAATAGGAGTTGGGGCTTCAGGCAAGGGCATCCCAGGTCGGTCGTCCGGCGTTGTCTAGTTCCCCCTCAACATCGGTTGGGACCAACGTCTGAGCTGTCTCTGTGGATGTGCTGGCCATAACTTCTGAAGCGTCTTCCTCAAGGGGAGTCTCCTAAGTAGAGGCCTCTAACGGACATCCCTCAACTCCTAAATCGGAAGCTGGAGGGATGTCTGATGCCAGAGAGGCAGAAGTATTAGGCCTTGGAATCTTGGCTTTTTTTCATGGCGATTCTGTTGGGGGGGGGGGCAGACTCAGGATCTATCCTCAGTGCTAGCTTTTTTTAGCCTTTGGTTTTCTAAATATAAATTTAGGGTGGCCAGATGGCTTTAGAGGGTCTTAGGTACAGAGGAGTGGCAAATCGGGCAAGAGGTATAGGATATAGTCGTGTTCTCAGCCTAGGTAGAAAACGCAATGATCGTACATATCATTATGCAGAATCTTGCACCAGCATCGGCATTTACCCTTCTTAGCAGACATCAACTAATGGTAGGGTACAGCAAACCAAGCTCGAGCAAGAATTTAAACAAAATTCCCAATGGGATACTTAAGCTTTAGACGTCTTCAAAGCAGAAGAGCGAAGCGATCAATGTGATGGTCGACTGTGACCGAAATGTTCTGAGGTCTGTGCATGCAGACATCACATTTAAGGTCCCTGGTTTATGGCCCTATGTGTGACGCCCCACGCACCTAGAGCAACCAGGCTTAAGCTTTTGTATAAGGGCTGATGTTCAGGTCACCTGAGGTGGAGGAATCCCACACTAACAATACTGCAACATAGGAATAGGAGGACATCGATATTTTTCATATGCAGTTTTACCAGGACCTTAGTATCACTCTGTCAGGCACCTCTTTTCTACAGTGCTGAAGAAGGTCTTGAGAAGGGTGGCCTCCTCTAATAGAAGGAACACCAAGGCCTTTGGTGCATGTAACCCTGCTCAGAGGAAAGCCTTGACATTGGCAGAAGACACAATTGACTTCTAGAAGTTGACAAATACCCAGGATGGACAAACAGCAGATGGTTATATTTCAGATTTTCTATAGCTCTTCCAGGGAAAGGACCTGAATAGCAAGAAAAAAATAAGTATGCAATTTGAGATTTCTTTACTTTGATTTTGACTAAATATATATTGTTCCTGTTTCCACTGTTACACAAGTTGACCAACTAAATTACTAGACAACTGTTTTGCCTTTCTGGGGTCATGATGTCCAAGGAAAAGCATGCAAAGTATGTGAATGGAACACATTCCATTTGTTAGAAAACCCCATTATTTCCTGTAAGCAGTGTACAATGCTTAGGAAAAAAAACTGTAACCAGTATGGCCCCGCATATTAAAACCTTACCTGGCTAAAAAGAAAAGAAGAAGCTTTTGTGACAGTCAGCTGTTCTTCTGGCAAACTTCTTTGGCAGAAGAAAATGTTAAAGATGTTACAACCCTGAAAAAAATGACTATTAAACAGACTGCAGGCAAAGTGAGTGAGGCCACAACAACTCCATCAGGATGACTGAGGAGGACATATGAAGCGTCAGAGGCAAGAATTAAGATGGGAGAGTTCCACTCTGACCAGCTCCTGTCTGAACAGAGAAACTAGTGAGGTTTCCTCTTTCAACTCTGCTTATGGCTCTAAAGATATGGCAAATAAAAAAAGAATTTCACAAATTCACAGCTATAACTGGTGACGCATTCAAGTTAGCTTTACTTGCAGATGATGATATCATTTTGTACTTAAATTCAGAAAAGGGCATTTCAGTGTTGTGGAACATTTTGAAATGGTTATGTCTTACTGGGATGCAAAATAAAGATTAAAAAGAGCTACAGTAATAACCAATGCACCCACACATGAAGTGGTTTAAGTAGTGTCCATACTTACAAGAGCATAAGTTGAACTACTTAGGTGAATGGATTAAAAAAGGATTCTGTTGCAGCAGCTAAGGATATGTGGGAAGAGACTAAACAGAAGATAACAGAAAAATTAAGAAACTGGAATACGTCATTTATTTATTCTCTCTTGACTGGGTTAATCCCACAAGGCTAGTACCCTCTATTCAGGAAGACGTGAGGTGGTACTTCTACTACTACCGGAAAGCTGGCAGGGCATTTTTTCAATAGGTGCAGTGGGATCTTTTACATCCAGCTAAGCTACCACTAATTCAAACAGTTGGGACCTCAGTTTAATGTCTTGTCCAAAGGATGGCACACACAGGGTTGCAACACCCCTCCCTTACATTACACTGCAATGTCAGCAATCCATGTACCTTTTATGGGGCGCAGACCCCACAGCCTTCTGCATCAAAGGCAAGTGAGCTACCTGTTGCGCCAATGACAGATTCTCACATGTAATGGCATCAACTCCCAGAAAAGATGTAGGCAAGATTTGGCATACAAAACAAATACAAGGCCAACTTGTCCTACCCTTTAACAGCCATAAACTTGAATTCTTAGTGCCAAGGTTATGACCATAAAAAAGTAACCCCACTGCAGCCAGAAGCCAATGGGCCAGTGACTAATTCATGTTAATATCAGCAAATACACAAGGACTGCCAAGATTGAAGGTATCACCTGCAAACAGATGAACAGTATACAGACAGCCTAAACCGCTGTGCATTCTACTGCTGGATCTAAGGGAACAAGCAAGCCTGATGTACATACAAGATTTTTTGTTCCAGAAAATGTGTATGACTGGACCAAAAACAGCAACCTTAATTCAGAAACACAGAAAAAACAATGAAAGATCATACCTCTCAAATGCCTAGATTCTTGCTTCATATTTTGGTCTGTTCCTCATAAAATTTATGGCTTCAGGCTTTGTCAGAAAATGACAGATTCAAGTTTCAGACTTTATATCCTTATGAAAATGAATTCCAACACAAACTCTTAATCCAGCAAAGCAACTAAGTTTCCAAGACCAACATTTGAAAACCTGTCCCACTTTTGGGCATTTCCTCAGTATTTTAAGCTCTGTCCAGATTTCTTGTGCTAAGAAGTTGAGATGTATGAAGTAGATTCTGATGCCAGGAAAAGGCCAAGATACACTCTTACTGAGGGTAGACTATTACCAAAAAATAAGCAGCAATATAAGCACGAGTTTACTTAATCCAGAACTCCATGAGACAAGACACTAATGGTTCAATAACCACTGCGACTAACAGGCTCCACTAGGCAATGTTCACTTTAAAACCCTAGTATCACTGAGAGGATAATGAAGGAAATTACCAAGATTTTGACACTATACCAGCAAATTATGCCACTTAGGATTTGCTTGACAGATACCAAAGCTAAAAAGGTTCCAAGGGGTTACAAATAAAATGTCATCTCTGAGGTGATTGTGCACTTGCATCTATAAATGGAAATTATTTCCCTTTTGTGAGCCATACGAGTGTTCCAAAAAATATTTTACTCCGAAGCCTGACAAATATTTGGACATATACACACACACAATATATAATGTATAAATATACATGCACATATACACACACACACACACACACACACATATATATATATATATATATATATACACACACATACATACACACACACACTGTTTATCATTAAAAGTCTGAACAACACATTGTCAAATCCACTTATGTTAAGTCCGAACTCAGACTGTTGAAAAAAAAATCAAACACAGATATTCCAAACCACAAAATCTTACCCCCTTTTTGACTCATGTTAGCATTTGTTTTTAGGTGTGGAGTGGAAGTTAATGTCAACATTAATTTTTCTTGGGAATTTGAAAAATTTGGCATTGCAGATTTTGCGTAAATATTTCGAAAATGTGCATAGATGGTGAAGCGCACTCGACATTTTGATAGTAAACCTATACGTACATACACACACATTATATATATATATATATATATATATACACATTTATATTTATATTCATATATATATGTCTACTTCTGTTTGTCGAAAGCTCATTCTTTTGAAAGAGAAGTACGACTCCATTTACGCGAAAGTGCACTTTTGTGAATATCAGTTCACCAAACCGGAAATAAAAACAAAAAAAGACACGTGACAAAGGCAGTTTTGCAGTGGGGCAAGCTCTCCTGCACCCTCACTATTTTACATATACTAACTCCAAGATCACACTACAGTGGGGAAACAGGTATATTTCCTTATCCCCACTACAGGGTGCTTCGGTGATGCAGTGTTTCTTTTTTTTTTTTATTTCTGGCTTTTTATGATGGTGAATCTACAGCCTGTCCTCCTTATTGAGTCTCAATATCTGACACACACCCAATAACTGTAACGCCTATCCTAGACTCCTAAGGTGCCCCCCCTAGCCTCAACAAGCAAATTACATCACTAGTGAAAACCTCCAAAGCCAATTATGAATCAAAACTAGCATACGAAACAAAGGGAAACAACAAAGCCTTCTTCAGTTATGTCAGGAACCTCCATAGCAAAGCCCAGGTTTGTTCCAAATTAGCACTTAAAAGTATCACTTATAGTGATCCTGATGACTTAGCCAACCTGTAAGCAAATAAGTTCAGTGCAAACTTCACCCCATGTTCCCACCCCAAAGGACTTTTGACATCCCCAATACTTGTCCTGCACCTCACATGTCCATAGATCAAGTGTCAAAGGCCCTATCCAAGGCAAAGAACACCGCTTCCATGAGACCTGATAGTATCCCAGGATGTATTTTACAGCATCTCCAGCAAGAACTGGCATCGCCACTGAGCACCCTTAATTAATCACAGCCCAAGTACAGGTTCCATTCCAGCAGAGTGGAGAAATGCCATTTTCATCCCCTTGCACAAAGGTGGTGGGACTACTGATCCTGGAAACTATCACCCGATTAGCTTGACAAGTCTGACCTGTAAAGCCACGGGAGCGTATTATTATGGATCTCCTAAACAAGGACATAGGCAATCTCCAACCAAGCACTTGACCCCACCCACTTCAGATAAGTCAAAGGCAGATCTTGCCTGTTGAAACTGGTTGTCTTCTTTGAGACTGTCACCAAGTCCTGGATGAGGGAAAGTTAGTACATATAGCTTATTTTGACTTGGCCAAGGCCTTTGACACAATCCCCCACTCTGGTATCATCAAAAACCTAACACAACGTGGCGTACATCCCTATATCATCATGTGAAACCAACTGGCTCACCGACAGGACCTTCAAGGTCAAAATAGGCACCTCCACCTCCAATAGCAGACCAATGACTATTGGGGTTCCCCAGGGATCTGTCCTGGGACCCCTACTGTTTGGCATCTACTTCTCAGAGGTCCAGGCAAAGACAAAAGGCCTGTGGCTGACCAAGTTAGCAGACGACTGTAAGTTGGGTGCTGTCATTGACTCCCCAAATGACATTAACATACTGCAAGAGGGTCTCGTAGCAACTAATGACTAGTGCTAAAGTCATGGCCTTAAGCTAAATGCAAAAAAATGTATCATACCATTTGGCAGAAACACAGCCTCTACTGATGACCACATCAATGGCAACCCCCTAAACACACAACCTGTGGTGAGAGACCTGGGTACTCAGGTTGATAATCTCACATTCAACCATCATGTAGCAGCAGTGGTCAGGAAAAGCCTTTTACTTGGTTCATCTCATAAGTAAAGAGACTGCATCCAGAAAAAAGGTCATTACCTCTCTATACTCCACCCTCATTAGACCAATAATTGAGTATAATGCCCCATGATGTACCTCTCCAAACATCTGACCCAATTGGAAAGGCCACTGAAATACCTCACAAAGAGAATTCATGGACTCAAACACCTGTCCTATGTGGATAGGCTCAAATCACTATCACTGTACTCGGTATTGTACAGATTACTCAGAGGTGATCTGTGTCTTGCCTACAAGGCAATCTTGGACCCTGCCCTACTAGAGATGCTTCATATCTGTAAGTCTAACTCCTTGCTTATTACCCACTCAAAAGGCCTGAATCTAATATGAGACATCAACAAAATCTGCTGGAGAGACAGGTTTGTCTCCCAGAGGCTGCCCCTTCGCTGGGATAGACTTCCCATACATGTTAAACAGAGTACCTCACTGACCCTCCAAGTGCAACGTTGATGAATGGACGGGAAACCACAAATTTGTACCAGGGTTTCCACCCATGTCCCTCACTGACATGGGTGACCGGTTCTGACTGAGGTTTCTTTTTGGGGATAAACTCTTGGCTATGTTTGTAAAGGCCCCATGGCCGTTAACCTAGTAACCTATGACTGTGTCAACACTTTCAGAATGGGGGGCAGCTAGCTAGGTAAATGAGGCTAGGAGGTGGAGAGAAGCAGAGACTGTACTATCATCTATGCTGCCTCTGGGGACAGCAGATAAAGAGCATTCCACCTCTCAAAGCATATGGTGTACGCCATTAGGTGGGTGCAGACAATGGGTGTATTGCAAAGTGATGTGTCCTTTCTTCAAGGTGACATTTTTTTCAAATGCCCTACCCCAGCTAACATCCCAAGTGACACTTCTGTCAGCAATCTTAAGTCTTCATGGAAGCTCATGATGTAATGTGATCCTATCTCGCCTACATTCTGTACAGATGGGTTCGGAGCCGATCCTCGGCTCCGACTCGGCACGCTATACTATAGCACGAAGTCTCTTATTGGCCGAGCCTCCTCATATCCCAGGATGCCCCACTACTGCTTCTCCAGATCTCGTTTGCCGCTTCTACAGCATAGACGTGGTCTCGGACTTGGCTGAGCTAAGTGCCTCTAGTATTTAAATTTCTGTCAGAAATTTTGTCAAAATTACAAAGCTGTTTTAACAGCTACTTGTTGTAGCACTGTTTTTTTCTCTAAGTTTGTGGTAAAATTTTGTGTTTGTCAACGGTAAAGGATCCCGTTTAAGTTAGAGGGGCCTTTGCCTAGCCCTCGCGCTTCAGTTAGGGCTGCCTAACAGTTACTTATTGTGCGTGTTCTATTTGTTTGTTCTTGTGGTAAATTATATTTTTCTTGGTGGCAAGTGTTCCCGTTTTACTTAGAGGGACCTTGCCTTTAGTTTACCTGTTTCTTTTGTAGTCTGTATTGAAGTTTTCTCTTTCTTTAAAGTTTACTGGGAGTAGATAGCCATGTCAAAAGAACATAGGCCATCTGGATTAAAAAAATGTTCAAAATGCTCTTACAAAATGTCCATTACGGACAACCATTTGCTTTGTGTGTACTGTTTGGGGCTGAAGCACTTACAGGAATCTTGTAGCGTTTGCCACGCTTTTTCCTCTCGCGTGCTCCAAGAGAGGAAAAACAAGTTAATTTTGAAAGGGCTTATTACCCCTTCTTTTGAGGAAGCCCTATCTTCTTCTTCTTGCCCGTTGAGGAAGAAAAAATCTTTGGCTCCGACCAGCCCATCGGATCCGACAGCAAAAAAGTCTAGGCAAGCTTCTCCGTCGGCTCCACGGACTTCGGAGCCAAGGGCGGAATGGTCTGCCTCGATGTCTCTAGCCTCGACTCCTCTGACTTCAGAGCCGAGAGCTCGGGCGTCGAGAGGAGAGTCACCTTCATCGGCTCCACTGCCTTCGGAGCCAATGAAGGTTGCCCGCTCAGACTCTTCCCGCCGGTGCGAAATCCTCGGCTCCGAGGGAAATTTCAGTAGTGGTGGAACCTCCCTCGGCACCGATACTTCTCGAGTCCATTCGGAGCCGGTCCCCCAGTCTTTCGGAGCCGGCAGAGAAGTCAACGTGGACCCGGTCGGTCTCTTCTCGGTCTTCGAGGATGTCCGAATCGGATGTAGACAGGGTGCTTCAAAGGCTTTTTCAGTCTCCGGTCTTTAAAAAGTTGGTCTCGCTCGGCCCAATCGGCCCGGAGCCGATTTCCCCCTGCCATCTTTGTTCCTCCTCCAACAGCTTCGCACCGCTGGAGTCGGTGTTAGTGGAACCAGTGGAAGTTGCAGGGTCGGCTCCGACCCTAACTCCAACCCCGCCCTTCGGGTCGGTGTTCGCTACACGGACCTACTCTGTTGTCCCCGGGGTCACACTGGACCAATCTTTGTTCCTAGCCTCCCTCTCTAGCGGGCGGTGGGAGTTCCTGCTGTTGTGGCCTTGGGGGTTGAACCTTCCCAGGACTCTGGGGGTCCCACCTTAACGGCCATGAGGAGTGCCTTGGCCAAATCTTCTCTGGCCACTTCTACCTTCTCACCACCACCTTCCCTTGGCACGGAGACTAGTTCCTTTGCAGTCCCCCTGTCTCATGACAGCAGAGCCCTGGGGCCTGAGGTTACCCCCATCGGAGGTTCCCTTCTTCCTGGAGGTCCTTCCGAAGCATCTTCGGAGGAACCTCCTAGGAAAAAACAGTGCAAGAGGAAGCACGTCGACTCCCCTGATGAGTCTCTCACCTGAAACCCTCGATGATGCGGAGGGGTCCCCCAAGTCGTCCTCTGATGATGTATCCTTTGCGGACATCTTGGAAATCCTTAAACAACGAGACGACTGGCAGTCCAAACCCCCTTCTGCTGAGGAGTCGGTGTTCCTCAAGGCCTTTGGGGCTCAACCCTCCACCTCCAGGGTTTCTCCGCCCTTCGATGAGCTCCTGGATTTGATCTCGCGAAGGGCATGGGAAAGTACAGTTTTGTACCTACCATAAATGTAGATGTCCGATAGGAATGCATCTGCAGTCCTTACAAATGGGTTGTCCTGTCGTCAGGCAGCCCTTCGGTCGGCCGGATTCCAAAGTCTGGGTCTGGCCTTGGCTGGTGTCGCACTTCACCCGACGTCATAGCTGCAGTTCTTCGGGTATAAAGGCATCAGCCAACGCCATTTTCCTCAGTGTTTCTTGCCCCAGATGCCAGGTGCCCTCTTGGATGGCTAAATTTGGATAAATGCCAATGTTTCCAAATAGTAGAAAGCAAACACATAAAATAAGCATGTATGTACATATATACAAACAAATACACCATAATAGATCCCCCCCAAGCTAGCTGAAAGATGGCAAATACCCTAGGAGTACCACAGAGGGGAAGGCGGGTGGGTAACCCTGACTGCAGATGCATTCCTATCGAACATCTACATTTATGGTAGGTACAAAACTGTACTATGTCCTTCAAGGATGCATCTGCAGTCCTTACAAATGGGTAGAATACCATAGCCAAACTAGGGGAGGAGGAAAAAGAGAGATTATGGTGTAGTTAGGATCCCTTGCAAAACAGCAGTGGCAAAACCTGTTCAGGATCTAGAGTATAGAGGTAAATTATAATGCTTGGCAAATGTATGCACGGAGGTCCAAGTTGCAGCCTCTATAATGTCCTTGGTAGCCACCCCTCGTAAGAAGGCTGTATTAGTAGCTGTAGCCCTTGTGGAGTGAGGCCTGATGTTCTCTGGAGTTTTCTTTCCATGGAAGGAGTAACAAAATCTAATGCAATTTCCTATCCACTTGGAGATTGTCCGTTTTGAAATTGCTTTTCCTTCCCTTCCTGTTGCATATGCTACCAGGAGCTGGTCAGTTTTTCTATTGCACTTGGTCCTGTCCAGGTAGTAGCGCAATTGTCTATGCACATCCAAGGTATGCAACAGTCTTTCTCCCCTGTTCTGTGGGTTGGGGAAGAATGTAGGCAGGTGGATAGCCTGGTTTAAAGACACTCTGGATACCACCTTAGGCATAAATGTAGGATTTGTTCTCAGGGACACACTATCTTGATGGAAGATCAGGAAAGGTTGCACTGCCATTAATGCCTGTAGTTCAGAAACCCTTCTTGCTGAGGTGATTGCCAGCAGGAAAGCAGTCTTCCAGGATAAATATTGTAATTCTGCCGTTGCTGCTGGTAAAAAGGAGGAAGTGTCAATTTTTCTAGCACAAAATTCAAGTCCCATGCTGGCAATGGTGGTTTCCTAGGAGGTTTTACATTTTTAATTCCTCTCAGAAACTGCCTGAGCAGAGGGTGTGAGAAGACAGGAGGATCCAAGCTGTATTCTGCTGAAATAGCTGATGCATGTATCTTGATGGAAGAATAGGACAGGCCTGTATGGAAGAGCTCTGCCAAGTACTCCAGGATGTTGGCTATGTTTACCAGTGACACATCTATTCCCTTTGCAGTACTCCAAATGAGATATCTTTTCCATTTTGCAGCATAATTCCTTCTTGTTGAAGGTCTGCAAGCCTCAAGGATAATGTCTTTAACCCTTTGGAATAAATTTGGGTTAATTGCTCTTATGTAATGTTCCAGGCAGTCAGCTGCAGAGTTTTCAGGTTTGGATGCAGGGTGTTGTAGCTGTTCTGTGTTAACAGCAGTGGGATCAGGGGTAGTGTCCATATTTGTTCCCGAGACATGCTCCTCAGTAATGGGTACCAATGTTGTCTCGCCAGTCTGGAGCTATCAGAATGATCCTTGGCGTTCCTCTTTGATCTTCAATAGCACCTTGTGCATCAAAGGAAGTGGTGGGAATGCATATGCTGTCAGGTTTTCCAACTGAAAGATAGGAGTCCACCTTCCAAGCAAGTGGGTGGTACGTCCTTGTGCAGAATTTCTTTAGCTGGTGATTGAGTGGGGATGCAAATAAGTCTATTTGTGGTAGTCCCCATTTTCTTGTGATGGCTTTGAAGATGTCCGGGTGCAGCATCCATTCGTGGGCATCCGTGGAAGTTCTGCTTAACATGTCTGCTAGAATGTTTTCTTTTCCTGGTACAAAAATTGCTTTTAACTGAATGTTGTAGCTCAGAGCCACATTCCATAGGTCCAGTGCCATCCGGCATAGAGGGTATGAATGCGTGCCTCCCTGCTTGTTGATGTACCACATAACTGTGTTGTCTGTTCTTATCATTAGCTGTCCTTCTTGGAGAAAAGGTCTGAATGCCTGTATTGCCAATTTTACTGCCAGCATTTCCTTTAGATTTATGTGCAGGTGCAGCTGATCTTGAGTCCATAAGCCTTGTATGCACTTGTCCAGCATGTGGGCCCCCCAACCGAGGTCTGAGGCGTCCGTTGTGATGGTTTGGCTTGGTTGAATGCTGTTGAAGGGCAATCCTGTGTTTGATTGACAGGCCTGAGCCCACCATAGGAACTCTTGCTTCAGGCATGGTATTAATGGAATTTTGGTTTCTAGGCTGTGTTTGTGTTGAGACCATAAATTCTTGAGGTACCACTGTAACTTTCTCATATGCAGTCTGGCATGAGGGACCAGAATTATGCAGGATGCCATGAAGCCCAGGGCTGCAGTACCTTTCTTGCTGTTAGACGGTTCTGCTTTGTTAATGCCAAGAAGTAGAGAGGAAGCTGCTCTTGCTTTTCTACAGTTAGGAATGCCATCTGCTTTGATGTGTCCAGCTCTGCACCCAAAAAGGTTATTCTTTGGGATGGAATCAGCCTTGACTTTTTTATATTGACTGTGTATCCCAGGGCTTGCAGCAAGTAAATGACTCTTTGTAAATCTTCTGTTAGTTTGTTTTTGTTGTCCGCTTGTATCAGGCAGTCGTCCAGGTAAGGATAAATTTGTATTCCCTGAAGTCTGCAATGAGCGATTACTGATGCCAGGCATTTCGTGAACACTCTGGACGCAGTAGATAAGCCAAAGGGCAATGCTGAGAATTGATAATGCTCTGATCCTGCAAGAAATCTGAGGTATCTTCTGCAATTTGGTCGTATGGGGATGTGCAGGTATGCTTCCTTGAGATCTAGAGTTACCAGCCAAGACTCCTTGCCCAGCATGGGAAGAAGCTGCTGTAGAGTCAGCATTTTGAATTTTGGTACAATGAGGAATGTGTTTAAAGCGGACAGGTCAAGAATAGGCCTCCATTTTTTCTCTTTTCTTGGTACCAGGAAGAGTCTGGAGTAAAATCCCTTTCCTTGCTCCACAGATGGTACCTTTTCCACAGCTCTCATTTTTGCTAATTGAGCTATTTGTTTTAGAGCTTCTGCCTTTTGATTTGGTGGTAGGTTTGGTATTCCTCTTTTTCCTGGTAGAGTATGGAAATGAAACCTGTAACCTTGGTCTATAGTTTGCAAAATCCACTTGTCCCTTGTGATGTAATGCCAGTTTTTTGAAAATAAAGCTAGCTTTCCGCCTAAGGGTGCTGCTAGTTGTTCCCTGGTAGGCGGTGTCAGTGCCAAGTCACTGTGATTGTCCTGTTGCAGTGGTGGTGGCTGTCTGCCTCGCTGGTTGTTGCCCTGCCACTGGCGCCCTGTAGGCACCCTGGATTGATTTCTGCCTCTTGAATGCCTATTCCTGCCTCTCTGAGCTTTTGAGGAGTCTGGAAAGGAGCAATTTTTGGAGGGCCAGTTCCTGCTAAACCTTGGAGGTTGCACCTGTAAGAAATCTTTCACTGTTTGTACAGATTTTGCCTTCTCTTCCATTTTCTTCAGTACCTGCTGAGCTGGAGAACCAAATAAATTGACCTTGTCCATGGGAGCATCCAATAGTTTTGATTTGACATGGACCGGCAACGCCTGTTCTTTCAACCATGCATGCCTTCTGATAACTGTGCCAGTCATGGCTGATCTAAAGGAAGCCTCCAGTGCATCATAGCCGCATTTTAAAGAATGGTTACTAACTTGCTGAATGTTATGCACCATTTCCAAAACATATTTCTTATCTAAAGAATCATCAGAGGACAGTTTCTTAGTTAACTGATCAAGCATGAACTCCTGGTATTGGATCATATGAAACTGACAGTTCAAGGCCCTAGCTGACAGAGTAGCAGAGGTGTATACTTTTTACCCCATCTCTAAGGACCTGGATTCCCTTTCGGAGAGGGGATTTTTAACAGAGGTAGATGCTACTGCCTTAGGCCCCTGGGAGATAGTCTCGGGATCTGCAAAAGGAGCCTTGTATAAATGGTGATGTGTGTCTGGGACCCTGTAGAACCTATCGGGCTTAGCAGGGGCTGGAGATAAAGAATCAGGAGCAGTACAAGCATCATTAAATGCATCATCTACAACAGAAAGAACTGGAGGTATAGCTAAAGGCCTATGTTGTGGTAAATGCAAAAAGGTCCTAAGCCTTTTTCTGGAGTCTGAAAAATCTTGGCCCTGCCACTGAAATTGTTCCCTCATGGCATGTAAGGTTTCCCCAAAGGAAAATTCCTCAGGTGGAGAGGCAGAAGGAATCGACTCTTCAGCATCAGAGTCTTCGTAAGGAGAATAAGGAGCCTCTGGAGGGTCTGTATTGTTTGAATCATCAGAGGAATCATCCGTGGACACTGGCTCAGGGGACTCTGCTCTAGGCCTCTTCTCTGGGGGTGGCTGAGAGGCCCTGTCTGGATGAGGTTGGGATCCCCTTATTAAAGTGATGAGATCCTCTGCCAGAGAAAGCATTTGGGAACTGGAGCTGGGCCTGTGAGAGGGGGGCTTAACAGGCACAGACTTAGTAGATTTGGCTGCTTTAGCCCTGGCAAAGGCCTTAATGGACATGGCTGCAGGAGGTCTAGCAGCTCCACGTGCAGGAGTTGAAACATCCAAGGGAATAGTGTCCGATAATTCCTGTGTAACCACAACAGCAGGTTGTATATCAGAAGCCGATTCTACCAGGTTAGATGAGACCTCGGTAGAAGGCATGGTTTCGCTGACACACAGGATCGCTTGCTCGGTTTCGGCCGAAACCGAGACACTCGGTTTGCTTAACCGCGGTTTCGGCCGAAACCGCGGACCGCGGTGTCGGTCCTTTTCTGCTTTTGGCAATTTGTAGTCGGAGGATCCGACGGCATAATATACGCAAAATCAGAACCGAAAAACTGTTCAGCAAACTCTGACCGACGCCTAAGCGTCCGTCGGTTAAAGAAGCACAGGCTAGACAAGCTGCTACGCCGTGGTCTGGGCCTAAACAAGGTAAGCAGTAAGAGTGGAAATCTTTATGAGGTATTTGTTTCCCACAAGTTAAGCAGTTATTCACTTTTTCTGACATCGGCTGAGGCAAGAAAGAGTCCCCAATGGGTACTTAGCTTTTAGAAGTCTTCAAGTAGTATTCGAAGTAGTAATCTCTGGATCTGACCGACCGGCACTTGCGAACAGCTTCTGCTTCGGTGCCACGGCAAGAAAGACTGAGGAAAATGGCGTCGGCTGATGCCTTTATACCCGAAGAACTGCAGCTATGACGTCGGGTGAAGTGCGACACCAGCCGAGGCCAGACCCAGACTTTGGAATCCGGCCGACCGAAGGGCTGCCTGACGACAGGACAACCCATTTGTAAGGACTGCAGATGCATCCTTGAAGGACATCATCCGGATTCTGTTGAACCGGTGCCAGCTCGACCCAATAAATTCCTTTCGGCACCCCCGGATAAGGACTTTCTTACCAAAGGTGTGGCTGTAGATGCCTTGGTGGTGGCATCTGCTACCCAACAAGATGTGGCAGAGGCTTCAACGTCCGTACATCCTCCTAATAAGGAGTCTAAGAGCATGGATCGGTACGGAAAGTGCACCCTTGCTTCAGCAACCTTTACATTAAGGTCTCTGAATTACCTGACACATTTTACGAGACTGCAGAGGGATCTGGTCAAGGAGCTTTCAGATACCCTCTCTGGTAACTTACCTGAGCAGTTGGCCCAGACGGTTAACTCCCAGTTGGCTACCCTATCCTCCCTATCCAACTCATCCATGAGGCTCATTTCGTATGCAGCCGAGGGAGCGAGCAGAGCGGCGGGCACAGGTGTTGCTCAACGGAGACAAGCCTGGCTACGTCTGTGTCATTTTGCGGAGGCCTTTAAGTCTTCTTGCCGACGCCCCCTTCGATGGGTCCTCCCTTTTTGGACCCAAGGTAAAGGACACTTTGACTCGCTGCGAGCAGGAGGGCAAGACTTTAACTGCTGTAGGGGCCCGCTTTAACACTCCCTTCAGACCTTATCCCAAGGCTCGAAGAGGGTGGAAAATGTGGTTCTGTAAGTCTCAAAAGTCTTACTCATCGCAGCAGAGCGATTCCCCTTCTAGAGGCAGAGGAAGGGGAAATTTTTCAGGGAGACGCCGTCCCAGAGGCGGCGGAGGCCCCCGCAACACTGGAGACCGCGAGTCCTTTCGTGGCTCCTCCTCCTTCCAGCATCCCTGAAGGAGTGCCCGACTGTGCAGCTCCGGAGCCAGTCGGGGGTCATTTTTAGAGGCATCTAAAGGCCTGGGAAAGTATCACCCAGGACGAATGGGTGCTCCGAATCATCGCCGGAGGTTACACCATCCCTTTCTCTCAACCCCCTCCCACCGTCCCAAAGAATCCCGGACCCGCCACCCAGTCAATGGGATATAGCAGCCATCGAAATTTCAAAGCTGCTTCAAAAAGGAGTCATCCAACCTGTCCCTGCAGATCAGACTGGATCAGGGACTTACTCGAGATTCTTTCTGGTACCAAAAAAGACCGGGGACTTGAGACCCATTTTGGATCTCAGCAAATTAAACCGATCAGTGAAAAAGTCCAAATTCCGGATGATCACCTTGCAAACCATTCTCCCGCTTCTGGAGAAAGGTGTTTGGATGTGCTCCATAGATCTCAAGGACGCCTATTATCACATTCTGATAAATCAGGCGTCGAGGCGACACTTGCACTTCAGCCTAGGGGACAGTCATTCCCAGTTCCGTGCACTGCCATTTGGTCTCACCACAGCCCCCAGGGTGTTCACCAAATGTTTGGCAGTGGTGACTGCTCACCTGAGGAGTCTAGGATTCCAGGTGTTTCCATACTTAGACTGGCTCCTAACTGCCACCTCAAGGCATCTACTCTTAAGAACTCTAGCAGCCACTATCTCCCTAGGCAGCTCCTTAGGCATCACCTTCAATTGGACAAAATTCGTATTGCTGCCATCACAGCGTATTCTGTTTATTGGTGCAGAAATAGTCTCAAGGCAGATGCGAGTCTATCTTCCTGCAGAAAGGATAGCAACATTGCAGTCTCAGGTGCGGGCATTACTCCTCAGACGTCGAGCTCCAGCCAGAATGGTTCTGCAGCTGTTGGGCTCCATGTCAGCCACCATTCTTCTAGTTCCATTTGCAAGGTTACATATGAGGATACTTCAGTGGCTCCTCTTAGCCCATTGGTCTTATCA
The DNA here is from genome assembly GCF_019279795.1 of Protopterus annectens. Classification (NCBI taxonomy): domain Eukaryota; kingdom Metazoa; phylum Chordata; order Ceratodontiformes; family Protopteridae; genus Protopterus; species Protopterus annectens. The sequence continues at coordinate 1,275,778,029 of NC_056743.1, forward strand.
AGACCTTCCCCTCAGTCACCACATATTGGTAACAGAGACGTGCAAACAGGATCTTCGTTGGTGGCTTCATTCATCCAACCTGGATCAGGGGCGACCCTTTGTCCCCCATCCCCTCAAGCCCGCTGACTACGGACGCCTCCCAGACAGGGTGGGGGGGACATTATCTGGACAGGTCGGTCCAAGGCACATGGCACTCCGACGAGAATCTTCTCCACATCAATATTCTGGAAATGAGGGTGGTGCTTCTAATGTTGCAAGCACTACACGACCACCTCCCCCAGGGGACGATTGCCATTCAGTCCGACAGCATGTCGGTAGTCTGGTACTTGAACAAGCAAGGAGGGACCAGATCCTACCCCCTTTGCAGAGAGGCCATGAAGGTATGGGATTGGACGATTGCTACCAAACGCTTTATAGTGGCAACACACATTCCGGGGACATCCAATGTGATAGCCGACAGACTGAGCAGGACTATTCTCTCCCCACACGAATGGTCCTTGAATCACAGGGTGGTAACACAGATTTTCATGAGATGGGGAATCCCATGTTGCGATCTTTTTGCAACTCCCCTCAATGCAAAATGCCAGCAGTTCTTCTCTCTCATTCCAGTTCCGGGGGAGACCCCCAAGGATGCTTTAGTCCAAGCCTGGCCTCCAGGTCTGCTATACGCGTTTTCTCTGGTTCCCCTTATTTCCAAGGAGGTTCAGAAGGCGATTCGTTTGGGAAGCAAAATGATTCTTATCACCCCATACTGGCCTCGTCAAGTATGGTTCCCCTTTCTTCGCAAGTATGCAATGTATGGTCCCTGGTTCCTGGACCAAGTTCTGGACCTTCTGATACATCAGTCAGGACAGCTCCATCAGTCCCTCCATTCATTCAAGCTAGCAGCTTGGCTACTCCTCTTCCGACCATAGTCAGGAGCCATTCTTTCGACCCTGAGGTTATGCATATTTTGTCATCGGCCCACAAGTCTTCTACAAAAAAGATGTAAAGCAGTAAGTGGAAGAGGTTTGCTATTTGGGCTCAACTCAGAGGATTAGACCCTATGACAGCTTCTGTGTCAGAGGTTCTGAAATTTTTAACCTCCCTGTTCAACCAGGGTTGTTCGGTGTCCACTATCAAAGTTCAATTGGCTATTTCCAATTTTCATGGGGCGTTGAACCACCTTTAATGAGCAATAAGTTGTGCAAAGCCTTTATCAAAGGAGCTTGGCTTCTAGGGCCACCTATATCGTGATCCTGCACCACCGTGGGACCTTAGCGTAGTATTAGGAGCTTTAACAGCACCCCTTTGAGCGGCTGCTACCTGTGACTTGAAATTTCTTTCTTGGAAGACTGCCCTTCTAGTTGCTATCACATCAGCCAGAAGAGTTTCAGAACTTCAAGCCTTATGTATCAATCCACCATACCTGATATTTCACAAGGATAGAGTTTCTCTAAGACCAAATCCATCCTTTATACCAAAGGTTTGTTCTAAATTTTGCTTGCAACAATCCCTGGAGCTACCAGTTTTTTTCCCTAAGTATACAGACAGGGCTGAGTATACATTTCACACCTTAGATGTGCACAGACAATTACGTTTCTATTTGGACAGGACACAACAATCACGAAAATCAGATCAACTTTTTGTATCTTTTTCGGACAATAAATTGGGCAAAGCCGTCACGAAAGTCACTATTGCCAACTGGATCAGAGACTTATCAGTCATATTTATCGCATTTCAAATAAAGAGCTTACTATTCCTGTGAAAGCTCATTCTACCAGGGCTATGTCCACTTCGGCGGCTTTTCATTCCAAGCTCTCTATTAGTGACATCTGTGCAGCTGCTACGTGGTCTTCTCTTCATACCTTTATTTCTCACTACAAATTGGATGTGGCATCCAGGGGCCGAGCTTCCTTCGGTTCCACAGTTCTCCGGACTGTTTTCCAATTAGCCACCCAGGAATTAGGTGCTAGGGCTGTCCCATCTGTACAGAATGTAGGCGAGATAGGATCACATTACATCTTTTAGTTATGTACTTACCATAACTTTAGATGTATGGGATCCATCTCGCCTACATTCCTAATAACCCACCCTCCTTCCCCCTGCCTTGGAAGCCAGAAGGGACCGGACGATCTGAATACAACTGTTTTTTTCCTCTCTTGAAACACCTGGCAATCTTATAACAACAGTCTATGTGTGTGTGCATGTGTGCGGACAAAAGATCTGGCGAAGCAGTAGTGGGGCATCCTGGGATACGAGGAGGCTCAGCCAATAAGAGACTTCATGCTATAGTATAGCGTGCCGAGTCGGAGCAGAGGATCGGCTCCGAACCCATCTGTACAGAATGTAGGCGAGATGGATCCCATACATCTAAAGTTATGGTAAGTACATAACTAAAAGTTATTTAGGCTTGCCCCCCCATGTTTCCACACATTTCACCGAAAAGGTGAGACAACTCACATCTCATCATTTTTCTCACACTTCGATTCAACTTCTCCAACATCCACATTACTAATGGAAACCCAGATCTTCTAGCTTGGAGTCAGGGTTTCATTCATCTGTTACACACAGCAGACTACAGTTATTTTAGAAAGTAAAAAAATGACACAGAAGACCATCCAGCAACCTAACCTTATGACTGATACTTTCATGCCAAAAATCTAACAGCCAAATACCCTTCTGTACTTGCTTTTACTACAGAGATTCACAGTAATACTGGGAGTTGCATTTCCCAACGAGAATCATCAGATGCTACTGATTGATGGAAAGTGACAACTCCAAGCAGCCACTGGCTAAGCTTCAAAGGAGGAAGCTAAAACCAGTTTATTTATTTTTTACTCAGCTGTTAACTAGGTGAACACACCATGTACAAGCCTAATAAGGGATGAACCAGAAGCATTGTATGCCTTACAGTCACACAGCAGGCAAATGACTGAGGAGATTAAAGCCAAGATTACAGAATTATTTCTGTTAGCAACTCATTGCTCTAACCCATTGTGTTAAACTGACAAATTATGCATAAACTTGATTATACAGCTTACAGTAACTGGCTGTTTGTTCCAAGTTCTAGAGAAGACTTCTTAAATGCTTCTGAAAGACATCATTCTGAGTTTTGATACCTTAGACTTTGTAATGATGCCATAAGCAAGACACTCACATGGCTCATTCAATAAAATGGACCACAGTAACCTGAACCTGTCCCAGTTCGTGTTACAGTATTTTAACTGAAAAGCACAGCCTTGTAATAACCCAAGTGTGCTTTATTCATTTTTACAGCACACAGACTTACTGCGGAGACCTTACTGGCCATCTGAAACAAATGATTTCTTCTTTTTTCTTCTTTTACAAGTTTTTCATACGTGACATGGGGAGGTGAATTTGTAAGTATTGCTCACAGGTGCAGAGGAGGGGGGAGTACATTCACCCTCGTGGAAAGTTCCTGCTGGCTAGGATGATCTAATATCCCATACATGCTACCTTAATTCTCCCATTTCTTAACAGAATTACATTTGTTGAATGTATTCTTAAATCTCCAAAGAAAATAAGGTCTCAAAATTTCAAGGATATAATTGGTATAGTAATCACGAAAAGTTGGCTTTATCTTCTGATATTCTTTTGTACCTGATAAAAACCAGAAAAGGATGTTATAGTGATGTGGAACATTCTGCGGCAGTTTTAAGTCTTTTGGGATACAAAATTACTAAAGATTTATTTACTTATTTATTTTACATTTATTAACCTGGAGAATCTGACTGGATACATGTCCATTTTCAGTGGAGGCCTGGGTGAAAAGCTCCACAAGTCAATTACAAGCAATTATAAGGAGTATAACAGCAGCAGTCATATTTACATAGACAGTACATAAGCATGAAAATTAAAATTAGATACATAAAATAAAAAAAAATCTTTTACAATTTTTTACAGTTAGAATGACCCAATACACAAGTAAGAATTATAGAATAAGATACAAATGTGAGAGAGTTGCATCTTGAAAGCTGCATCTTTTATAATTTTATACAGTAGATTGTGTACAAGTTTGACGTAGTCAGGCTGAAAGTACGTAAAACAAGCAAGTTGAGTGGTAAGATATATAGACTTAGTACAAAAGCAAGTGTAAAGATGGAGAAAGAAAAGAAAATTATAAAAAAAACTAGATAAGAGACACAAAAGAAGAAATTAAGAAGATAAAAAGATTAAAAAAAGCAGCACAACAGCTGTAAACTATGTATACAAATTGTTCAGCAATACCCATATTTATGGGGACATCATAAAATGAAGCACTTGGGAGTATTGGTTAAAAAGAATTCTGTTATGGCAGCTAAGGCTATGTGGGAAGAGATTAAAAAAAAGATAATACAAAAAGTAAGAAACTGGAAGCTCTTGTCTATGGATATGGATAGCAAGGTAGAAGTAGTGAAAATGCATTTTGTCCCTTTGGTTTTATACACTGGTCAGGCATATTTTTATCAAACAGAGAAGTTGTGGAGAGCAATTAATGAAAGAGTTGAATGATTTTATCTGGGATGAGAAGAGGGCAAGAGCCAAGTGGCATAAACTGATCATTCCAACAGAACAAGTTGGTTTGGGATTACCTAATTTGAAGGGGTATTTCAGAGCTACACAGTTAAGGCTCCTATGCATAGCAGAAAGCTATAATTCAAAGTGGAAAGGGATGATGATGAAATAAGGGTGAAGCTCAAGAAACAAGGAGACACTGGGATTAAAACCAGATCCTTACGGAGAATAACAACTGTACATATTACATTCATAAATTAATAGAAAATACTCTTAAGAACCAAGCCAACATGGGAATGGTGAAAGGACATTCTGCTGACAGGGATAAATGCAATTAGGGGTACAGAGATTAGGCACAAGTCATCTATAATTTGCTGGCAAAAACTGGCAAAGGAACCAGGGTACTGGGAGCAAATAGATAATAGAATGGGAAGAGGCCAAGAATACATTTGGATTGCAGGCTAGAAACTGCTTTTCCTATCAAAGATTAATACCAGAGAATAGGAAAAGGAATAGGAGGATCCTACGCAAAAGATCAGTAGAATACAGAACAGAAGCTGCTGTTAAAAAAGGGATAATTAGTAGGACATGTAAAATATTGCATGACAACTATAGGAATCAGAGGAGGTTAGAAAGGACTGGCAAGAGAGACTAGGTAAGCAATTCACAAAGAAACAATGGGAGGATATATGTATGACCCTCAAATTTGCAACAAAGTCTAAAATTTTTGGGATTTTTGCTTGGAGTTGTTTGCATAGTTATTTTTAAAACACAAGAAGACTCCCAAGAATTTTCCCTCAGGTAGACTGCACGTGTTGAAGGTGTGATGGGGAAGAAAGAGGCAACTGGGAACATATCCTTTGGGAGTGTAATGAGTTAGCAGACTTGAAAAATGCCCTGTAGACTACTCTGTCAGAAATACTAGGTGAGCACATTAGTGTAACTAAGGAAATTATTTTTTTTTTTAGCTGTGATGAAAAATATGAATTGCCTACACATCGTAAGGCCTAGCTGAGTTTAATTCTGGTGGCTGCCAAAAAACTAATTACTATAAAATGCAAATAAAAATCTAAACCAACTGTACTAGAAGTAGTGAATAGAGTGACAAGAGATAAAACAACTGAAAGTGGTGTCCTTAGAAAAGGGTAGGTGAAATTACATAGAAAATTGGGAATTGTAGAAACAATACATTCAGAATAATGTTTTGGAGGAAGAAAGAGGTTTAAGGAAAGGCAGGAATTGGATGAGCTATACAATATCTTGTACAGATTATATGTGATGTATAATGTCTGCAACTGAAAATATGTCAATATGGTTTGTTTTCAATTATATTAATGTATGATTGCCTGATAATTCAATAAAATGTTTGTTTTAAAAAAATGTATTTTCTTAAATCTCATGTTGCTAACATGCTATATTTGAAAAGATTTTCCAAGCAGATCACACCCAGAAGGACAAATGGTTTTCCTGAGCTAGACTAACACTATGCTCTCATATACATTTTTTTGAAACAATACCCTTCAAGATTCCAGTATGATGCTTGAAGGCTGCTCCCATAAATGATCCACCTCAGGCATACATTAAGATCCTTGGTTTCAATCTCTCTTCATATGCTTGTTACAGAGACTGTCCTTTTTTATCCTGTGTTGACATAGCACTCTTAAAGGCTTCACCATTTGTACAAAGAATGACAATTTGTGTCTGCAGGCAATGCCTTAAACTTTATAATGCACCACCCAGTCATCACTTCTTAATTCCCACAGTATGTAGTGGCTACTAGGATGTTCATTTCAGGTAGTACCTAGAAGATCCTGGGAGAGACTAGCAGATACAGAGGAATATTTCCTTTTACTTTATATATTTAACTGTATATCAAAGGCATCTACTCATCAGCAGGGAAATGCAACAGTATCACAAAGTATATACAGCGGACCTGTGTTTAGTCATTGCTAAATTCTAATACAGTGTAAGGAGCTGTGCTTAAATTATAAAAAATAAACAGTTCAACTGTTTAATCTAAACACAGAAACATCAGTAACAGCAAAAATTGTAGTCCTGTCTGAAATACTGCTGCCATCGGTCCACATGAACAGCACAGCAAAAGTCTTGCTTTCAACAGAGCAAATGTAAAATATCTGCCACACAGATGGGCTCCCACTTTAAATGGAGAAGTGCAGCTGTCAGTCTTTAAAAATAAGGAGTTCCAGCTCCTGCACTCAACCACAGATGAAACGTTAAAAGGATGAATGATTTAGTCTGAATCACTTTCCCCTTCACTGTCTGCTTCCTTTACATCCACGGCGAACTTGTATTCCTGATCACAACCCATGTAAGCATCACTCATAAAATAAAGTGTGTAGTTGTGTGTGCCAGGAACTGGTGCTACGAAATCTAACTTCACCTACAAAACAAAGGAAAAAAGGGAAAAAATTAGGACAAACTACTGTTTTAGTTTGGTGACAAGTTAAAGTCTAACTGAGCCCATGTCTCATCTACAGCAAAACCTTGTGAGTACAATACACAGTTTTAATCAACTGAAAAGTAATTTGGACAGAATGTTAGCATGCAATGCTATGGAGGCATGCTCCCTAGTACACAAGCTTAAATGTTTACACATTAATATGCATACAGCTGGTGCTCTTGCAAATATCTATTTAGAAAATAATATGCTTTTATGACTTAAAGCAAGTTTGGGTGTTAGAACATTTAGTGAAGTTAATACAGGATACATGGTTTCTACATGATGTGTACAGTGTTAGCATTCAAGTATCCCAATACAGTAGTTCCCCAATATAGTAGTTGAAGAGAAGACTTCAGATTAACACTGTACGCAAGGTACGAAAAGTACAGTTGTGTACACTTACCATAAATGTAGATGTTAGAGTATATTCACTGTTGCAGCCATTACATTTGGGTAATCTGCTGGCAGGTTGCCCTCAGTCGGCCTGAATTCCAAAGTCTTTGGTCCTGCGTCGGTTGCGGTCTCCTCTTCCATTACGTCAGGTCGTCAGGGGTATAAAACAAGCAGCAGACACCATTTTCTTTAGTTTTTCTTGCCCTAAATGTCAGGTGCCCCCAAAAAAGGTAGCAAATTATATATATATATATATATATATATATATATATATATATATATATATATATATATATAAACTATATATACATGCAACAATACAAACTTTACCTTCATCTACAAGCAAATACACCACATAGGTTGTAGAAGATAGTGAAGGGAAGAGAAACTCCAGAAGAAAAGGGGGATGGTGGGCGGGTAACCTGGACTGCAACAGTGAATACACTCCAACATCTAAATTTATGGTAAGTGTACACAACTGTACTATGTTCTTCGTGTTCCACTGTTGCAGTCATTACATTTGGGTAGAATCCCAAAGCTTATGGATGGGAGGCTGGAGCTAAACAGCATTAGGGGCGGCTATAAGGACCTGCAGAACTGCAGTGGCAAAGCCTGCCCTGGACTTAAGAGTAGAGAGGCAAATGATAATGCTTTGTACAAGTATGAATAGAACTCCAAGTAGCAGCCTCTAGAATGTCTTTGGTTGGTACTCCTCTGAGAAAGGCTGCTGATGTAGCTGCAGCTCTGGTTGAATGCGACCTAATGCCCTTGGGCACAGGTTTGCCATGGTGCAAGTAGCAGAAACTAATGCAGTGGCTTATCCACTTTGAAATAGTCTGCTTTGAAATAGCCTTTCCTTCTGATCCTGCAGCATATGTCACTAGTAACTGCTCAGTTTTTCTTAGAGCTTTAGTCCTGCTCAAGTAGAATCTTAGCTGTCTGTGTACGTCCAATGAATGCAGAATCCTCTCCCCCTTGTTCTGCGGGTTTGGATAAAAGGTTGGTAGGTGAATAGTTTGGTTAAAAGCCACACTAGAAACCACCTTAGGCATAAATGAAGGATTGGTCCTCAGAGACACCCCGTCTGGGTAAAATATGATAAAAGGCTCCACAGCCATGAGGGCCTGTAGCTCTGAGACTCTTCTTTCTGAAGTAATTACTAGGAGCAGAGCTGTTTTCCATAAGAACAACTTTAGATCTGCAGTAGCAGCTGGTTCAAATGGAGGCAGGGTGAGCTTTTCCAACACATAATTGAGGTCCCATGCAGGTATTGTGATCTTCTGGAAGGCCTTAATTTTTTGGCTCCTCTAAGATACTGCTTTATTAAAGGATGAGATGGCTCTGTATTGTAATGAGCCGAAATGGCAGAGGCATGGTTTTTATTGATGAGAAAGATATGCCTTTGTCAAGCATCTCCGTTGAGTATTGTAATATCTGAGGAATATTTGGTTCTGCTGTATCAGTTCCTTGTGCTTGATTCCAAGCACAGAATCTCTTCCATTTATCAGCATAAGATTTTCTAGTACTAGGCCTTCTGGCTTCCAAAATGACATTCATCACAGCTTTACTGAGAGGTGTTGTTGGTATAACTACATGATCAACCATGCTGCCAGGTTCAGTGTTTGGAGCTGATTGTGCAGGATCTGATTGCTTTGCTGGGACAGTAATTGAGGTGTTTGAGGTAAGGTCCAAGCTGGGTATTGAGACAAGTTCCTTAGGATTGGGTACCAGTATTGGCATGGCCAGTCCGGGGCAATTAGTATCATCTTTGGTTTCTCTTGTCTGACTTAGTAGGACCTTGGGAAGAAGATGCAGGGGTGGAAAGGCGTAGACTGATAGGTTTTTCCAATTGAAGGATAGGGCATCCACTTTCCATGCTTATATGTGAGGAGTCCTTGTGCAGAATCTTTTCAATTGATAATTTTGGGGAGAGGCAAATAAATCTATGTCCAGGCTCCCCCATTGCTTTGTTATCATGCTTAAGACTTGTGGATCTAGTTTCCACTCGTGAGGGTCCATAAGGTTTCTGCTTAAGTCGTCTGCCAGAGTATTTTGTTTTCCTGGCAGGAATTGAGCTTGTAGATGTACTTGGTAAGTCAAAGCTGTGTCCCACAGTGCCATGGCTAGTCTGCAAAGGGGGTATGAATGCGTGCCCCCCCTGCTTGTTTACATACCACATAACCGTGGTGTTGTCCGTCTTTGAGTAGTTGTCCTGGATGAAGTAAGTCCTTGAAGTCTGTCAGGGCATTTTGAACAGCTAACATCTCTTTTTGGTGGATATGCAGATGCATTTGTTTTGGGGTCCATATGCCCTGAATGCATCTTTCCAACAGGTGGGTCCCCCATGCATAATCTGATGAGTCTGTTGTTAAGGTATGGCTGGCAGGGGGTAGAGTGAATGGCCATCCCATGTTTTGGTGACATGCCTTTGCCCACCATAGAAACTCCTGTTGTAGGCGGGGAATGAGAGGGATCATGGTTTCCAGACTGTGACAATGTTGACTCCATAAACATTTTAGGTACCACTGAAGTTTCCTCATATGCAAGTCTTGCATATGGAATCAGTAGAATGCAGGATGCCATGAGCCCCAAAGCCTGCAGAATTTGTCTTGCAGATAACTAGGTTTTTGTTGCCATCAGTTTGAAGTAAGTAGTTAATTGCCTTTGTTTGTCTGGCGTGAGGAAAGCCATCTGCGCAGTTGTATTCAAGCTTGCACCCAGGAATGTCATCTTTTGAGAGGGTACCAGTTATGATTTATTTTAGTTTATTGTGTACCCTAGGCATGTTAGAAGACTTTTCACAAACGCCAGGCGCTGAAGAAGAATGTCCTTGTTCTCTACTTGAATGAGACAATCGTCCAAGTAAGGACATATCTGTATACTTCTTTGTCTGCAAAAAAGCAATTACTGGTGCCCGGCACTTTGTAAAGACCCTGGGCGCAGTAGATAAGCCAAAGGGCAGTGCAGAGAATTGGTAATGCATTAAGCTAGCCTTGAAACTGAGGTATCTTCTGCACGACTCCCTTATTGGGATATGCAGGTATGCCTCTTTTAGGTCTAATGTCACCTGTCAATCATTCTTGCCCAGCATGGGCAGAAGCTGCTGCAAAGTTAGCATTTTGAATTTTGGAATGTCCAGGAAGGTGTTCAAAATTGATAAATCCAGTATTGGCCTCCAGGCCTTGTCCTTTCTGGGTACCAAGAACAGTCAAGTAAAAACCTTGTCCTTTCTCCTGTTCTGGTACTGGCTGAATAGCCCCCATATCCATGAGGGACGTAACCTGTTTCTGTGCCTCTGCCCATTGATTTTTTGGCAAATCTGGCCAACCGTTTGCAATTGGCAGAGTATGGAAATGGAATCTGTATCCCTGTGATACTACGTTTAGCACCCACTTGTCCTGGGTTATTAACTGCCAATTTTGAGCAAAAAGTGCTAACTTTCCCCCTAAGGGTGCTGCCAAAAGGTAAGTGCTTGGAGATGGTATAGGGAAGTCATTGGGACTGTTTTCTGTAGGGTTGCGCTTTATCTCCTCCAGATTTGGAGGTAGAAGCACCCCATTGCTTTGACCTGTAAGAATCTTGTGCCTGGTATCTAGAACCGTTAGGGAGTCTGGATTTGCCCCTTTGAGCTCTGTCGGACACAGGAAAGGACCAATTTTTTGTAGGCTAGTGTCTACTGAATCTTGGTGGTTGCACTTGTAAGAAATCTTTTACAGTTTGCATAGACTTATCTTTGTCTTCCATTTTCTTTAAAACCTTTTCTGCCTTAATACCAGAGTATCATGCTGTAAAGGTGCATCCAGTAATTTAGCTTTAACATGATCAGGCAAATTTTGCTCTTTTAGCCAGGCATGCCTCCTAATCACAGATCCAGTAACTGCGGCCCTGCAGGAGGCCTCTAAGGAATCAAAACCACATTGCAAAGTATGCTTTCCAACTTGTTCAGCTGCATAATAAATCCTGCAATTCTTTATTTTCTGCATATTCAGAAATCAACATAATTTTCTGTTTCAGCAATCCCATAACATGTTGTTGATACTTGAGCATATGAAACTGGCAGTTTAGGGCCCTAATTGCCAAGGTTGCAGATGTATAAACCTTCTTTCCCCATCTATCCAGTGCCCTTGAATCTCTGTCAGAGGGTGTAGGATTTTTTGCTGTTGAGACCTTAACTCCCTTTGGAACCTGTGAAATAGTTTCAGGGTCAGCAGCAGGGTCTCTAAATAAATATTTTTGTGAGTCTGGGACCCTGTAATATCTGTCTGGCTTACTGGGAGCCGGAGGTAAGGAGTCAGGAGTCAAGCTTGACTCCAAAAACACATCATCCACAACGTCCAAAACAGGGGGTATGGCTAAAGGTCTGTGCTGAGGGAGAAGAAGGAAATCCCTGAGCCTCTTTTTTGATTCTGAAAAATCTTGACTCTCCCAGTGAAAATGCTCCCTTAAAGTATGCAAGGTTTCTCCAAATGAATAATCCTCAGGAGGTGATGCAGATAGGATAGGAATAGATAATTCCTGATCAGAAGAGGAATCAGAAGAAATAGAAACCTGATCTGAAGATTCATAATCTGTGTCTTGCCTAGGCCTCTTATCAGGAGGGGGATGGGAACCTCTGATCAAGGTAAATAAGTCTTCAGCCATTTTGATCATCTGTTTTTTAGGCATAGAGGCCTGTGCACGTGGCTCATGCGTCAGTTTTTTAGCTTTAGGAGTTGCTTTTGTCTTTGGTATTGCTGCTTTTGTCAGTTTTATATAAAGATGTTGAGGCCTGAATACACCCTCAGAAGCCGGTGCCTGCTCAGCGGCTCCGAACCCACCTGAGGGAGAGACATCTGTGGGTACAATACTTTGAGTATCTTGCGGTGTGCTTGACTCCGCATGGGTCTCGCTAGGGGCCTGCGACTCTAAAGTAACAGGCATCAGGGGCTGCGAAAGAGCCTCACTGAGTACCGGCGAACCGGCGACTGGCTTAGAAGCTTCGTCATCGGTTTTGGACCTCGACGGTCTGTCTCTGTCCTTTTCTTTGTGTTTTTTTTGTGTACTCTGGTAGTCGGATTGCTATCAGACATTTCAGGATAGTTAAATCTGTTTCCAAAATATTTTGAGGCAAAAATATACTGACACGTAATGGTGCGTTGGTTAAATCTAGCACAAAACTGACAGCCAGGCACGTTGTGATCAGGGCCTAGGCAAGGAATACATTATAAATGGAAATCCTTATGAGGTATTTGATTCCCACAAGTAATATAATTTTTAACTTTTTTTGACATTGGTATGGAGCAAGAAAAAAGTTTCCCCAACGGGGTACTGAGCTTTAATGAAGACTTCATTTCTGAAACTCAAACGTTTCAGGAGTCGGCCGACCAGCACTTGTGAACTGCTTCTGCTTCAGGCACCGCGCGGCAAGAAAGACTAAAGAAAATGGCGTTGGCTGCTTGTTTTATACCCCTGACGACCTGACATCATGGAAGAGGACAGAGCAACCGACGCAGGACCCAAGACTTTGGAATTCAGGCTGAAAGAGGGCAACCTGCCAGCAGATTATCCAAATGTAATGACTGCAACAGTGAAACACGAAGAACATCAAGCTGTGCTGCAAATTCTGCAGTTCACTCTATGTGAATGATATACTTCTAGCACAGGTAGTCATTCAGATGAAACAGTAAGGTAAGAGCAAATTTCCTGGCAAATAATGCAGACTTCACCTTACTTGTCAAATAATCCAAGATCAGATTACAAGTTTCAGTTTAAAAATTTCAGGATGAAACATTGTCCAGTAAGGATGAATGGTAAAGACTGCACATAGATCAAGAGCTGCATTAATCATAGACATATGGACACATTTCTCTAGCGTGACAAGTTGAGAACAATTTCACATGCAAGGCTTAGCAGCAATTTATAGCAGCACTTTGTGGTTCTGTTATGCTATGCGTACAACAATCACCCATTTATAATTACTTTACCCATATGGATTAGGATGTCAGTGGAAAGCTTTTTCAGCACTGCATCCACTCAAAATTGCAATGTTGAGTACTTTCTAACAGACTTCAGTGCTGTCTTGCATATTTCCCTAATCCAATGTTATTCTCTACACTAAAAAGGGGGAGCTAAAAGTCTATACCCAGGCCTGGTCAATGGCAATGCATAGTTAGACTTTTCTTTGTATCCATATTCCTCTGATTTATATAAATTGTCATACAAATTTAGAAATACCTCAATCATCTCTACATGATCTCTGGTTATTTTTCATATCATAGTCTCCCAAAGTTTAACAGCAACTTTTCCAAACTCATGCATATTATCTAAATACTCTTAATTTCCCATTTAGCACTCCGCAGTAGCTCCTCTTCTTTACCTGTGAGATTCCCAGTATTCTGCAATAACAATGTTTTATTAGTCCCTCTAAATGGATCCCATTACTTCTTTCCAGTATCTTGATTTTATTTCTATCCTATTTTTAAACTCCATTTTCATTTTAGCTCACTCAATAGGTAAAACTTCTGAACATATTTCTATCTTCCTTAATAACTCTCGAATAATGTCTACTTACCCATTTCTTAAAATTTCTCTCTTTTTAACAGGTAGGTGAGAAAAGTGTCAGTGTCTCATTTTTACTTCATTACTATACATTTTTATCTATTAATGCATGATCAGAAATAGTTACTGGATGTGTATCGAAGCTTTCAATTAAATGCAAATATTACTGTGAAATATAATGTCTATCTAGAATACTGCAGTTATTCTACCTTTGGCAATAATATGCACATTCTGTCAGAGTTCTTACTACTGAATTCACATTTTCCGTACCAAATATTTTAATAACTTTCTTCAGAAATCTATGAAACATTCTCACTATTGTAAATCAAATTCCAATACTCACCTATAAGTAATATCCCCTGCTGAATATCTCTACCAAAATTTTCCTAAGCTCCCTAACAGCAGTTTTTGGTGGAATATACAAACATGCCAGCATAATTCTCCTCCATTGCTAATAGCCCCTTCCAACTACACATCTACCATTATTCATCTACCATTATTGTCTTTTTCCCCTCATATCACTATTGGAGCCCTTGCAGCAATTAGTATAACTCCTCTTTTCCTTAGTCCCCGATATAATGCTGAATATCTACTCTGAAATGCTTTCTCTGTCAAATTCACATGGTCATTTATTTCCAAATGTGTCTCCTGCAACACTGCTATTTGCACTCTGCATTTCCTAATTCAATACTCTTTCTTTTTTTGTCTAACTGTAAGGCCATTTAAGTTCCAAGACAGTATGGATAGTGTAGCCGTTATGACAAAAAGCTATTCTTCACGCCTATTATACATGACAGTTTTTTGTGTGTATTTACAACTTTTGTATTACAAGCACACACTGTTTGGCAGGTTGATCTTTTACACAGTTGTTTCTTCTCATCTCCATTTGAACCTATGTCACATTTTCAAGACTTTGTTTTAATAAGAACCCTCAAACAAAAAAATAAATACATTTTCAGAACACCTCGTCCCTATTAACTTAGAACAAACACACAACTATGTAAATCTTCAAAAAATTAAGTTTAACCCTCCAGTTAGGAAGAATCACCCCAAATCTACAGCTGCACCCACAGGCATCATCTCACCTAAAATTAAGTTCACCCATGCTGAAGTCCATGCTACAGCCTATGTTCCCTCTTACTCTGGTTGCCATCTGTTCTTTTATTATCTTTATTCCCCTCCAGGATGTGAAATCAGCTTATATGCTTTCAGAAAACATTAACTTTTAGCCTTAAGAAAAACTGTACTGGCTATCTTTTAGAAAAACTAAATTGTGCACTGTTCTATTAAATGCTTTACAATACCAAGGCTGCAAGGGAGGCTATTTCATTCTTTTCCCACAACTTCAGACTTAATTTTTCACTGAACCACTTGCCACTGTACCTATAAATGTTGCATTTCCCTCAGCCAAAATTGCTCAGAACTCTAAAAATAAATTGCTTACACCTGCAGACACAGTTTGTGTCTTCGTAATAATCGGTAATGGATATTTGCTGATTTCAGTCAGAACACAATGTTAAATTGCTTTCAGCTGCAGACTTGACTCCCACTGAAGATTTGTTTACAGAAAAAAAACAAATATCATTGCAGATGCAAGCAACTTAGCATTTTTCATGGCTTTTATCATTCTGTCTTATTTTTCAAGCATACTTGCTTTAAAAAAAACAGTCCACTTACCTTAGTAAAAATAAGTGAAAATCTTAATTATACATATAAGAGCACGTTTACACTCCACCCAAGTCCAGCATCCCAATATCAAAGCATATTCACAGTAAACTTGCTTTTGTCAAGCCTTTCTACTCGTTATAATGTAAAACTTGAATTTCTCATAACTAAAACAGTACTTGCCAACTTCAATATCTTTGACACAGTCACTGAAAAGACTTTCTCCCCACATTTAATTTAAAATACTCCTCCCTACACAAAACTGCTTTAATATATATAGCATATACTTGGCATCATGAAGTGTTTCATACAAATACTAACAACACAAACTGTTTTACTCAGAGTTATGTTTTTTCTCTTAGTGTCCTTCTAAACATTAATGACATAGTGGGGTATATAATTTACAAGTCCAACCACAAGTTTAACAAAGTCAATGAAAGTTCACTCTTTCTCAATCACTTTTTCTTGCTAAGCCATATTTAACTGTGACTGATGCTTTGTAGTCAGTCATTTACTTACTAAGTGTTACTGATCAACTTCCTGTTCAACTCCATCTCCCAACAAGAGACTCTGGTTCAAGTCCAAGAAACTGCTGATTCTTCTAGTTAATGCATGTGCTTTTTTCTCTTTCTCAAGCATTTACCATTGGGACATTGAAAAATGTATCACTGGCAAAGTCTCTCTATGGGCTTTACTGTCAGAAGAATGATAAGCTGAGTCCTCTCCGTTTGCTGGCTTACTTTTTTGAATAAACTACTTCTTCCTTAGCTTGCTCTGCATCTAAAACTTCTTTCAGATTCCAAGAAAGAAAGAATATTCTGAAGAGAGCTGGATAGAGCAGCTTGAATCTCACACCTACCTCTTGACATTCGCTGACTTTTGGGATGAATTTGCTCCTCTTCTGCCTTGTGTACACTGAATAAATACCTTCCACAAAAACTCTGGTGTCTCCAATTTTTTTTACACTTTTACCTTCTTCCATAGTTTTGTCAAGATCAAGTCTTTCTGATGGTATGATGCAACTAATACAGGTTCTTGGCTGCTTTCGCATGGCCAGGTTTGGAACATACACCCGATGTGCCCTTTCAATTAGCAAATCTTGCTGTGGAATAACAGTCCAGTTGCCTATTTCTGCTTTTGTAAAATTCATACAGTCTGCACTTTCTAGTTTCTCTGGTATAGCAGAAAATATCAAATTTTGCCTTAGTGTTCTGTTGTCTAACTTTACCATTTTTTGAAACAACTCTTGCTTGAAAAGTCTCATACTCAGACATCCTTTTCTTTATTTTAACCTTTGATTTTTTGCACTTTTATCAGTTAATCTGAATAGCTAGTTAAGGCCTCTTCTATTTTTTCCAACCTTTTGTTATTTGAGTTGATGTACTATGAACTATATTGCTATGTATTCATATATAAGAACTCTTTTATAAGAATTAATGAATTGATATGTTATTTTTTAAAAAATTTTTTTAAATTTTTCAGTTCCTAATTTTTATAACTGTATATATATAAAATATTTTTTATATATATAAGAAGTTTTTCATGCTTAAACATTGCATTTTATTATTTGTCAGTTGTATTCAAGGTAGCAATAAGTATTATGACAATGAGCGCAACACCTTGTGATGAATTCTTCTAATTGTTTGATTGATTAATTATATACACTATATAAGGGCTGTGCTTTTAGAGTAGTTTATACAGTCTGAGGAAGCCCTGTTGGGTGAAAGCGCTAACTGGATTTAATAAAGGTCGCCTGTTTTACGAAGATTTTGCCTGCTGGATATTTTACTTGGCTTTGATGGTATTTGACGATTTTTTGGAGGTGACTCTGTGTTTTAGCAAGCTGATACGTTCCTGCGTATGATTGTGTTGCTGAAACTTTTTATTGCTACAGGAACGTTGCTTCTCTGTTGGAATTCTACTTTTGTTTGTTTCATTTACTTTAATCACCTCTGAGCACATTTGACTTATTTTTTCCTCTAAATTGCTAGAAGCCGTATCCTGCACCAAAACTGAAGCTTGAATTGCTTTTGCTGAACAGCTACAGGATTCTTCTCAGACAGTGTTTTCTTTTTACTTTTTCTGGTTGATTTTCTTTCAGGTTCTCTAAATGTCTTCTTTGCTGGGATCTAGGCAGTCTACTTACCAGCCAGTAACTGAAGTTTATTCAAGCTAACAATATCACTGGCTGTTGCTTCTCAGTTTTGTTTTCTACACTGGCAGAACTGAAATTAAGCTGATGATCAGTGAGAAGCCATCTTGGAAATCTCCTTGCTGTCTTCAATTTTAATGCTTTTCTATTATAATTTTGTAAGCAGCAACTCTTTCAGCTGGTATGACTGCATCTTTACTAATATATGTCTTGGCTGCTTTCTCATGGCCAGGGATAGAGCATACCCAAATGTGCACCTTTTAATTGACAAATCCTGCTGTGGAACACCAGTCCTGCTGCTTATTTATATGTTTATAAAATTAATACAGTCTATTCCTCCCAGTTCCTCTGGTATAGCAAAAGATCTCAAATTTTTGCTGCATGCTCCCCTCTTATACTATCTTTGAATGTACAGCTTTTTCTTCTTTTCAGCCTTTGATTTTTAGCAGTTTTATCCATTCATCTGAATAGCTAGTTAAAGCTTCTATTTGAGTTTATATACGCTTTCAATGTTGCATTTATTTTGAAAAACATCTGATTACATTTGATTTTTCCTCTACATTACTGGACGCTATCTCCTTTACCAAAGCTGGAACATGAACTGTTTCTTGCTGAACAACTGCAGGATTCTTTCCAACAAGAGTTTTCTCTTCTCCTTTTCTGGTTTTCTCTCACATTTTCCAAACTTTTTCTTTGCTGGCACTCAGGCATTACTAGCCAATGATTGAATTTTACCCAATCTGAACTGGCGTTTTCAGTTTCCATTTCATTTTGGAAGAGTTCATATTGGTCATTTTGGTCTATATGCAGCCAACCTGGATGTCCCAGTACTTATCTTTGCTGGCTAAACTTTATTTCCTCCATTGCCTATTCTTCCTCAAAAATGTCTTTGATCTTCCAACAAAATGTATTCTGAAGACAGTTTGGGCTGGATATAGCAACTTTAACTCACCTGCCTCTCAAAATCCCCTTGAATGCTGGGATAAACTTGTTTCTCTTCTGCCTCATGTACAGTGAATAATCGCTTTCCATAAAGATTCCTGTGTTAAGTTTTAATACTTTTCCCTTCTGCCACAGTTTTGTCAGGAGTAGCTTTTCCTCCCGATATGACTGCATCTTTACTAATATAAATCTTGGCTGTCTTCCCACAGCCAGATTTGGAAAACACATGATGTAACCCTTCCATTATCACTGAACTTAATCCACTCCTTCCAGTTTAACTTGTACAGCAGAAATTGTCAGGACTTCTCTTTGTGTTCTGGTCCTTTAATTCTATTTTAAAGCAGTTCTTGAGAAGCCTCGTGTTCAGCCCATCTTCTCTTCACTTCAGT
Organism: Protopterus annectens; assembly: GCF_019279795.1. Classification (NCBI taxonomy): domain Eukaryota; kingdom Metazoa; phylum Chordata; order Ceratodontiformes; family Protopteridae; genus Protopterus; species Protopterus annectens. The sequence goes on from NC_056743.1 coordinate 1,275,797,065, forward strand.
CTACCTCTTATTTCCAAAATGTTATCAGCTCATCAGAATGGATACTTAAAACCTTCTATTTTTAACAGGCTTTTGTCATTTGAGTTCATATATTTCTCCATTGTCACTTATTTTACTTGCTTCTGACTGCATTTGAGTTTTTTTAAACTCTAAATTACCAGAAGCCATCTCATGTACTAAAGCTGCGATTAACTGCTTTTTGCTGAGCACCTTCAATGTTCTTCCCAGCCTGAACTTTCTTTTTCTCTTTTAGTCAATTTTTTTAGTTTTCTCCAAATATATTCCTTGATGGCATCCAAGTACTGTAATAACTAGCCAGTAACTACAGTGTGCCCTAATAAAATTTACTGGCTTTTTAAAAGAATTTCTCAGTTTTTACAGTGGAAGAGCTCTAATCAACCTGCTGCTTAGACTGTATCTATCTTGGAAGTTGATGACCATTAAACATTAATAGTGCATACTGGTATAAGCACTAAAAAGCATACAAGACTGTAGTAGTCTCAAAACTCAACACTTATGTACCTACCTTGGCCTTCTGTTGGAGTGTCAGCCTCTTGATAGATATCAAACTATTAGATTTAGGGTCTCCTATCACAACCCACCAACCTTCTTCTCGTTTCTGTAAAAGAAAAAGTGTTACATATATCTGTGGTAAGGGGATAAAACTACCAATCCTGCATGTCATCAGTTTGCAATGCAAAACAGCAGAATCTATGCATCAGCCTCACTTGGTTAGGTACAGTTGTTTACAATTTCAACTAAGAATAGCTATGATCTCAAGGTACAAGACTATGACAATAGTAAACCTGCCAGACACCAGTAGTGCAGAGACCTTCTTAATATGTGTTAACAGGGCTGTTCATTACTATTGTTTTCCTTCTGATGTAACAGCCAAACCCCTATATAATCACCTCTTACAGATATGTAAATTCTCCTGCAGATCATGCTTAAGGACTGAGCAGCAATTTCATCTATTGCAAAAGGAAAAAAAAAATCACAAAGTCCATCATCATTAAGGAGACAGTGACAATTCTGAACTGCTGAGGTTGCTGAAAAAGATTAGTTGATAAAAATCACAGCTGAGTTACATTTCTGTGCAAATGTGTCACTGCAAGCCAATACAACGGACAAGGTCTGATTTATTAAAAGTAACTCAGTGGTAAATCTAGATGCTAATGATTAAGACCTTAGAAAGAAAAGGCTTTACAGGACAGCCAACTCCAAACTGGCCCTACATCCCAGCTGAAGAGTCCACAATAAAAAAGAATGATAAAAGCAAGCTCTATATTTTTATCAGCTGTGTATGAATGAGTTCAGTCATTTCAATACTTCTACATATGCACCGTTTAAATTCTTTACTCAATCCCCCATGCCTGCTGACCATCTAGCCACTGCAAATGCTGCCAATTTGTTCACCATCACCAAGGTAAGAAGTACTTTTAGCATAGCTATCACAGAGGTAGCCAGGAGGTTATTTTCTATTTTCTAGCCTAAGCCCACCCCCCAACAGCTGATCTGAATGACTGTGATGCTCTCCACTGTGGGTGTACATGTTCTTGCCCATAATCCATGAAGGCTGCTAGGTGGGCTTGAAATAGTCAAGCACATGCCCTCGGTCCACACAACTACATGCTGTGCACTTCTCTCTCAAATAGTTATCAGCACTGCAGAGGGGTGGACTACCTCCTTCCCTTCAGAACGGGCAAGCATTAACCAATTTCATCTTCCTACATCAGAAATCCTGTCATTTCCAAAGATCTTTTGCAGCAGCCCTCTCCAGATTCACTTCCCCATTCTACTGTATTGCTCTCACATGCCACCTGTTATGAACATATCAAATTATCTACAACAAACCCCAGATGCCTCTATATGTTATGTGTAGCAGATACAAATGAAAGCTAACATCCATCACCCACTCAGCTAACCATGTTGCTGTACTCAGTAAATGCAATGAGCCTCTGTTCTCTTTCATGTATTCCATGCAATACACCATAACAGAATGACTCTGGCTGCTCTTCCCACATAGCACTGACTGATGAAGGCTATGTTCTTCGTCTCTAAATCCAGTAACTTTACAAGGATGCACACACAACATAGTGCACCTACTTATATACCAAGAAAGAGTGATGCCAGCAGTGACCCCACAACAAAGTACTTAGTGCTAGCTTCAGTAATGCGAGAATTGTCCTAAACAGCAACAAACAAAAACCAAAAACTGAGAAAATAGTAATAATCCAGAAGGCAGAATTCGCAAGAAACACACTATTTTAAAACACACCTTTCAAAACTTTATTCCATTAAGCGCTTTCAGCTAGAAAATACCAGCCTTCTTCAGACATTCAAAAATCATGTGACAAACTCTTTTATAGCTCAACCCAACCACTTGAGTCTTAAAGACATAGCATTATAAAACATGTTAAAATGAAATACTTTTAACAATACATTTTTAAAAAAAACATTTATATAAATATTTATATATAACTATCAAAAGTTTTTAATTTTAACTCACAAGAAATAGACACATCATTTAACCCTGGATAAGCAGATGCATTCAAGTGTAAAATCCACCACAACTCTCTATGTTCTAAAAGAACACACCATGGTCCTCCCCCGGGTTTTTTTTGCAACTGTTCCAGTATAATAAATTTAAAACTATGGCTTGGGAATTTAACTAAAGCACTGGTCTCTTTATGTGTATGCATATCATAAATGTGCTCATACACCTGTTCAAATTTTTGCTTAGTCTTTCCCACATAATATGCAGGACAAGAGCTGCATTTTGCAGCATAAACCACTCCTGCTGTTTGGCAAGAAAAGCGACCAGAACTCAAGTGCACCTGGTTGTAATCCAAAATAAACCTGCACTGTGAACACATTCCGCACTTTGTCATTTTCTGCACAGATTGCATATGTAAAAGGGATAAACTGTCACACCAGTCTTTAAGGCTGCTATCCCGCCTAAATACAAAATCAGGAAAATTAACAATTTTTTTCTACTAGCTGTTTATCTGTTCTAATAAATGCCCAGTTTTTATGAATATCCATTATATTTTTACTATGGGCATTGAATGTAGAAATAAATGCATTTTTTGCTTGTTGCACACCACTTTCTTGTTGTGGAAAAGGTGTCACCCTATCGCCGGATGCCATTATTCCTATAGTTTCATTTTGGATACCATTTGAAGAAGAAACAACTTTGCCATAAGCTTCACCAAATGACCTGGCATGATGGTTTTGCAATAAAGGAATGTACTGGCCTGATAGTCTCTTCTTAATGATCTCAAATTTTATATGGTTAGCCATCTGCACCGGGTAACCCCTATTCACAAACATGTTGCCTATAAAAGTGCACTTCATCAAAGAAGTCAAACATATCAGTTACCGTTCTGGTGGCCCGTACCATCTGTCCCTTTATAACAGCTTTTTTGACATAGTATGGGTGGTTACTTGCAAAATGCAAGTATTTACTTGAATATTTTTTTTTCCTAAAAAGGCTTTTAAACCAGCTTCTGTTCACACCTAACTGGTAAGTAAACTTCAAAAACTCAGTTGTAGTATTTAAAGATCGCACAAAGTCTGGTATTAAATCAACAGGACCATCCCAAGCAATAAATCATCTAAAAAACAGACATACATCCTAACATACTTGAAAAAGTCACTAGTAAATAAATAACACAATTCCCATACTAACATAACCACATTTGCATATAATGGCCCACAGGTGAGCCCATGGCTACACCTGACACTTTGTTTAAAATACTGGCCATCATAAAGCAAAAAGTTGTTGCATAAAACCATTTCAAGCAAATGTGAAATTATATTTATCTTATCCTGTTATGTATGTATATAGGGAAATATTCAGTAACTCATTCTATCCCAATATTGTGGGGGATGCAGGTAAATAAGTCTTTTACATCAACTGCCAGAAAAAATCCCTCTGAATTGTTGTAAGTCATTACATTTCACCAAAAAATCCCAAGAATGCGACAGAGATGTTTAACAGGAACCAAGTAATGTTTTAGTTGTTCATCAATAAATTTTGCTACATACGTCTTTGAGGAAGGACCATCAACAATGGGTCGAATTGTCCTAAACACTGCCATTCAATATTTCAAAGGCAATTTGCCACTGACCTTCCTAACATGCCTCCTTCCTGAACACTGCATCAGTGGCCTAAATAAATAACAGCATATTATATCCCACTGGGTTTCTGCTTGCCCATCTACCCAGGAGTTAATCTCTGAACATGATTCTAATATACAAATTATAGTTATGTACTTACCATAGCTAGGCATCTGTGTTATCTGTAGTCACTATTCATCAATTTAGGATCTTGGATCTGATATCAGATCTGAGCCGGCATACTCAGAAGACAGCTTTGCTCAAGCTCCTCCCATCCCATAATGCTCTGCTGCCCTACACTCCCTCAGATCAAGTTTGCACAAGGAAGGAAGGAAGACAGATAAAACACAGAAACCAAATAGAACCTCCAAATCCAACCAATCTTCCAGGCTGGAGGGTGGGATCGTGATGAATGGTGACTACAGATAACACAGATGCCAAGTTATGGAAGTACATAACTATAAATCTGATGTTATTTAGTCAGCATTCCTCACGTTGGGGTCAGAATCCCTAGCTACCTAAATCCTGGGAGGTCTCAAGGAAAGACATGCCGAAGAACTGTGGAGCCAAATGAAGCCCTTCCTCTGGAAATTAAATCCAACTTACAGTGGGAAACAAATGTGTGGGGAAAAGACCACGTTGCTGCCACACAAATGTCATCTAAAGACTGACTATCTGCAAAGGCAATGGAAGTAGAAACTGCCCTGGCTGAATGAGCCCTCACTGGTGTGGCTAAGGAAATACCCTCTGAAAAATAAATAAAGGAAATACATTGCGAAATCCAACAGGAAATTGTGACTTTCAAAACACCCCTGCCTTTTCTATTAACAGAGAAGGCCACAAATAGCTGGTCTGAATGCCTAAATTCTCACGTTAGATGTAAACAAAGGGGAAGTTGACGAACGCCCAATGTGTGCAGAATATATTCCCCTTTATTGGAAAAGTTAGGGAAAAATACTGGTAAGTGAATACATTGGTTGATATTCGCAGATAAAGCCACTTTAGGCATGAAGGATGGATCGGGTTTTAGAGACACTGTCCTTATGGAAAATTAAATAGGGTGGCTTGACAGTAAGAGCCTGCAGCTCGACACTCTTTTTGCAGAAGTAATTGCCAAGAAAACGACAGTCTTCCAGGAGAGAAATTTAATATCGCACAAAGCCGCTGGTTCAAAGGGAGGTTTTGTTAAAGCCTCAAGTACCAAAGTCAAATCCCATGGAGGAGAAGGATGTTTAACAGGAGGCCTTAATAGAAAAATCCCTTTTAAAAAGGCCTTACAGAGGCGTGCAGAAAGGGTCGAATCACCACCAAAGTGAAAATTTGAAATGGCAGTGGAAAAACTAGCTCCTTCTTTAAAAAGAGAGGGGTCAAGAAGAGAAGTATTTCGGGAATAGGGGTGGAGAAGGGGGTCTAAATTCTTATTCTTCACCTAAACCGCAAACCTCTTCCATTTACTAGAATAAACTTTTCTGTTAGAAGACCTATGGGAAGCAAGAATAATCTCCTTCATGGGTGAAGCTAGCCTGGACTTAGCCAGAATCACTGGAAGTGGACACACCATGCTGTCAGATGTAGGGTCTGAAACTTTGGGAGCGGTAGAAGAGAAGGATGAGATAGTAGATCCGGAATTGGATGGAACACCCAGGGTAGATGCCTCAAATGAGACCGTAGAAGGGAGAACCACAAATGCTGAGGCAAAAAGGGGGCAATGAGGATATGACTCTGGAGGCGTCTGGCTTTCTGAAGTACTCTGGGGATTAGGAGTAACTGAGGAAAGGCATACAGGAGACCCAGAGGCCAATCGTGGGAGAGCGCATCTCTGGGGGATTCCCCCTCTGGTGGATCAATGCAAAGAAATTGCTGCATTTGTGGTTGAGAGGAGCTGTAAACAGATCACAACTCAGATAACCCCACCGACGGAAGATCTGTTGAGCCACCAATAGATTCAGGGACCACTCGTGAGGAGTCAATATAGCCCTGCTCAGTCTGTTCCCCAACACACTTGATGCTCTGGGAATGTGCGTTGCAATGAGAAAGTGCCCCGTGGCCATCGCCCACTCCCAGACCCTCATGGCCTCGCAACACAGCAGATAAGAATGTGTACCCCCTTGTTTGTTTATATATCACACAACAGCCACGTTGTCTGATAGAACTGCAATCGTCCCATGAGGAAGGCAGTCTTGAAAGGTTTGCAACGATAAAAGGACTGCTGTCATCTCCAGAACGTTGATGTGCAGTTTGGTCTCTGCGGCCGACCAAGTCCTTTAGACCATCTGTCCCTGTAAATGCCCCCCCACCCCAAGAGGGAAGCATCCAAGGTGACTGTCGCCACAGGAGTCAGAGGAATGAAAGGTCTGCCAACTAGGAGATCCGGAGATTGAATCCACCACGACAGATGCTTGTGACACACTGAGGTGGGCTGAATGAGAAAAGATAAAGGATGGTGCCATGCTGACCACTGAAATGTGAGGGTCCACTGAAGGACCCTCATGTGGTATCGAGCCATTGGAACCAAGTAAATGGCTGCAGCCATCTATCCTAGAGCCCTGACAATGAGTGAGACTGGACAGCAGGTTAGCTCCAGCAAGGTCTGAACCTGGTCATGAATAAGTGCACCCTTCGAGGAGATAAGGCTGCAATCGGAGAGGTGGTGTCCAACAGAGTGCCTATAAATTCTAATTTTTGTGCTGGAGTCAGGGAGGATTTTTCAATGTTCACTGTGATTCCTCAGGCGATGGAACAGGGACAGGACGTAGCGAATATTGTCCAGTAGTTGATGCCTTGTGGGGGCCGTCAGGAGCCAATCGTCCAAATAGGAAAAAACTTGGATTTCCCTGCAGTCGGAGGTGAGCTGCTACCACCGCCATACATTTGGTGAACACCCAGGGGCTGAGCTGAGTCCAAAGGGCAGGGCCCGGAATTGGAAATGATAGACTTCTAAGTGAAAGATCCATGTTTACATGGTAGTACAAGTCCTGGAGGTCTACTGAGCACATCTAGTCGTTGTTGTGCAACAGGAGCACAATCGAATGTACAGTGACCATCCGAAACTTTGACTTCGCATGAATTGGTTTACTCAACTGAGATCCAATATAGGATGTAGGTCCCCTGTTTTCTTTGGAACCAAAAAGAAGCGGGAATAAGTTCCGGATCCTCTCTGTCCTGTGGGGACCTGTTGGATGGCTCACTTGTGAAGAAGGTTTATGACTTCCTTTTGTGCTGTCTCTTCTTGATTGGGTGGCACGTCTGGAAGAGGACTAAATATTGGGGGAGTTTCCAAAAAGGGAATGTAATAGCCCCTGGATACAACTGCTAACACCCACAGATCATTTGTGATACTTGCCCAAGCTAAGGGGTGCAGCGATAATTGACCCCCGACTGCCTCCAGGGAAAGACAGTTGAGCAACGCCTCAGGGACGTTGTAAAGGTTTCTCAGAGAAGGGCTCCCTGGAACGTTGGTTTTGCGGGCCTCCTCTGCCCTTCTGGCAATGTCTACCATTGAAACCTCTTCCCTGTCCCCTGGAAGAGGAATCCTCCTGAACAGCGTGAAAGGGAGACTGCGCTTTCCTGAACCACATTTTCTTACTCCCCTTCTGGGTCTTGGAAAAGGACCTTTGAGGGGCAGAAAACCTGATCCCAACAGCCGACAAGGTCTTCCTTTCCTGTTCACTGCGGGTTAAAGTGTTTTTCACAGTGGGATCAAAAAGAGTGGGACCATCGAAAAGGGCATTAACAAATGACGTCTTGAAGGCCTCTGTAAACCCACTCAAATGTAGCCAGGTATGACGCCTAATAGCGATACATGAGCCCGCAGCCCATGAGGACCCTTCCACAGCATTGGAAATGAGTCTCATGGATGAATTCGCCACAGAATGAAGGGATGACAGCTTTGGAGAAATAGCCTTGAATTCCTCTTCAAACATGGACCCAGAGAGGGATGAAGGCAATTCTTTTACCAAATCCCTCTGGAGACGGGTAAAATGTGCCAGGTAATTTAGAACTCGAAGACTGAAAGCAGCCGAAGTAACACCAGGTTTCCAAATATGTTCATGGCCCTTGACTCACGAATGCACGGATGGACAGAAGAACTCTGTTCTGCCAATTCCTTTTTGGTGGCAGCAGCCACCACAATAGCATCAACTAGGACCACTTTGGACCAAAATGTTGTGTCTGGGGGAGGGCTCAAAAATGTGTCTGCTTTCTTGGGCACTGGCTCCTTCCAGGCCCTGCTGGCCACAAGATCAATAAGAGGATCAGCAGGGGGGACACTCAGGAGGTAGATGGCCCCGTACCGAAAGCCTCCAGGAAAACGGATTCCTGAGAGGACGGGGTTTGGGTAGACCAACTGCCTTTGGCCTTGAGGATCTTTTGTATGTCTCTAATGGAGACGTCCTCTGGCGGAGATCTTGGGGACCCGTTCCCCCTCATCGGCATCCATGCCCTCGGTAAGAGACTCCATAGGGGAGTCGAGATGTCTCCTCTTACAAGTCCTCTTCCCTGGGAACTTCCTCCACCAGGGGTGGCGGTGAAGACTCAGAAGAGGAAGGGACCCCTGTGAGGGGGTATCCCCTTGGAGAATAATTCGGATGGGCTGACCTGGAGCAGGATGAGACAAGCCACTCAGAAACTGGGGCTGGGTAGGAGAACTGTGCATGGGAGAGGCAGCTCTGATAGCAGAGAAGGATCTTTTAGCACCCGGAAGGCCTAGAAGAGGTTCCATCCCCCTCTTCCGCTGACAAAACCCTGGCAGAAGAAAGGGTGGACCCGCCACCCCACCGGATGGCACCGGACCAGAACTGTCAATGGCCGAGGCACCCAGGGGAAGAGACCGGTCCGAAAAACCCAGGCCCGAATCCAATCCCATGGACACTGGCTTGACAGGGCCGGCCAGCCGGGTGAACTGTCCCAGGGGAACAAACAATGCCAGCTGTTGATTCCATCAGGGAAGGGCTTGAACTGGGTTCTAAAACTCCCCTAGCCTCCACCCCACTCAACATTCCCTGAGAATCCAAGCAACTGGTTGGATGAGGAGCGATCGAAGGGGGAGTGGGAGATTGGATCCCTGACCTATGGGTTGGGGAAGCCCCAAATCCATCTGAGCTTTCAGGAAGGCTCACATCATCCTGTCCATATCCATAGGAAGGACACTCCTGGAAGATTGGGAAAAGATGGAGGACCTAATAGGAGAGTCGTGCCTGGAGCTCAAGTGTCTTCTCTTGCACTCCCTGGAACGAGATCTTGCTGGAGAAGACAGCTGCTAAGGGGGCAAAGGATCAAATGGAAGATCCTCCACTACTATAGGCTCTGGCATGACTCTCGGATCCGACCAAATTGGAACAGAGCTCAGCAAAGGATCCGAGGAAATAATTCTCGAATCCCTCTGATCCAAAAAGGTCAGATCTGAAGGTACGGTGCCACCCCTCAGATCCGAGGCCGAGGTCCCTGGATCCGGGGGGAGACATCGAAGTCATCGGATCCGAGAGCTTAGGGTCCAAGCCCTTGGATCCAGAAGTGGACTCCCTAGATGACCTAGGACCCGAAGATCTTGGATCTGAACCTGCCTTGGCTGGAGCTGGATCTGAGGACCTAGGATCCGACAGCCTGGGACACTTGGTCGGGGCCTCCTCGACAGAAGTTTCTTTTTAGCCCCAGGAGGGCCAGCCTTGGCTGGGGAAGCAATGACCAAGGGCCCTCCTTTGACCAAACCCTTGATTAACAACTTATTTCGACAGTCGACCAAAGCCCTCAGGTTGACTGTGGCACAAACGCTGCATTTCACCTCGAGGTGGTCGCTGCCAAGACAGTAAATGCACTCCTCGTGTGAGTCAGAAATAGGCATTTTCTGCTCACAAGAGGAGCACCTTTTAAAACCTAACGTTTTAACCGCAAGCAAAACTGGAACCTGCAAACAAGCCAAGGTTCAAAGCCTAAAATCCATCCAGAACTCTCACACACTTATGAAAGAACTCTTGCACACCACAAACAACTAGGTCGAAAACAAAACCCAGAGGAGAAAGGGACTTAAGAAGGTTAAGACTCGACCGGGAGGGGATAGATAAAGAGGAAAACTACCCACTAACAGTACAACCACAAAAATAAGAAATTTCAAATTTTTGAGCTAAATGCACTTACACAAACAGGAGCTGAGCAATCTGCATCTGACTGACTGAGCGGCAAACGAGATCTGAGGAAGTGTAGGGTAGCAGAGCATTATGGAAGGGGGGGGAGCTTGAGCAAAGCTGTGTTCTAAGTATGCCGGCTTGGATCCGATATCAGATCCAAGACCCTAATGTGAGGAATGGTGACTAGTTAACATCAGATCTGCAGCTTTCAAATCTACCTCCCCAACTGCACAGTACAACTGATCAACATACTTTTATATATTTTGCCAAAGTATATACTACTGCTCAACTAAATGCACTACCAGTGCTGATTGCCAGATGGTTCTGTGATTAAGTACGCTGATGTGGTGCAAGGTTCAACACACTATCATGACTCCGCATTCTGTAACAGAGGATGCAAAACCTGCAGTCCAGTCGGACGAACCCAGTTAACAAATGTCAAATAAAAAATAAATAAAATACTGTGACACCAATCCCTGATAGGAAAAGCAATCACAAGCATGCAATTCAAATGTCTTCTTGGCCTCTTCCTATTCAATATCATATCAAGAATGGATTTTACATAATACATCAGGATCACACCTAAAGTACTTCCACATGTTTTATACAAATCAGGCCGTAGGGTGACTAATAGCTCAGAACTGCAAACTATTTACAAATACAATCCTCACCTTGTCACATGGAAGGTGTACAACCTGGTCACTATAAAGCAGCTGGGAAAATGTATAAATAAAAGTGTCAGTGGATACTGTCAAACCGAAACAGAAACAGTGACAATGACACAGATAAATCCATGAATGGCTAATGAGGGAGTTGCACAGAGCAGGAATTCAAACTAATTATACATTGGCTTCAGGTGCACCTAAATCTTTGTTCTTAATTTAGTTCCTACACATCCAGGATGACTCTGGCTGCTCTTCCCACATAGAACTGACTGATGAAGCTACGTTCTTTCTCTTTAAATCCATTAACTTTGCGAGGATTCACGCACAACATAGTGCACCTGATGCATACAGAATGTAAGCTAGGACCAAAGGTCTGCTAGGACAGAAAAAGAAAAAAGAAATATAAATAATTTGTTTCTGTTGGCTACTGTACCTGTGGGAAGAGTGGTGCTATCACAGGTCCCGTTACTTCCTCCTCTCTCTCCAGTTGCACCATTACCACAACTGGCCCACCACTGTAAAAACAAACATATACTCAGTTAATAAATTATATAACCAAGAAATATTTACAGCTAGTAATGCAGCTCAGTAAGTTGCCTAAAATTTCACCAAACAGCATACTACATACATGTGGCTATTTAATTTGACATTTAGCAATAACCAGAAACCAACTGCTGCTGTAATCACCACACTTTCATGCAAGTCTGCAAACTGTACAAACCAATCCAGGCAGCATCATCTGTTAATTAACCAGTACTGCCATCTAATGCCTGCATACAGCATCCACCATCCAATGCACAAAAATACTTCTATTTAGTACATACCAGTTACTACCTATTACTAACCGCTCCAGAGGGTACTGGCCCTGCATGGACAAAAACAACCAACATTTTCCAACCATTATGAATGAAATAGAAATGTACTGTAGGTTCACAAAAAAATTATCAAAACAAACACCAAAGCCAACAAAAAGTTTCCACGGAATACTTCAAGTCACATTTGTCCTTTGATGAGTAGAAAAATAATGAAAACTCAAATGTGCTGAAAGTTCAAACCAATTTGGTTAAGAAGTTGTTGCTATTTTTAGTAGTTTATTTTCTTCTGAATGTGCTCCCCCAACACCAATTTTATACTGCTGCAGGTACCCACTTTCAACTCTACAGTGTTTTGGGGGAGTCTAATAGTACTACCTGATGAAATACCAGAGAGTGGCATACAGACTACTTTAAGTGCCACTACTGCCTTTCTTCCCAACACAATCCTCACACACATTTTTTAAACACCTTTATTGAATTATCATTTATGACAGAGGAAGACTTACATTTATATAAAGGTAATCAGCCACATTAACAAGTTCACATTTACAAACATTATAACTTACATCTATTTCTACACCTCATATACGCTAAGTAACATTACTTAAATTATTCAGTTCCCTCTCTTAAACCTTATTCCTCCTCCACAACATTATTTTCTGCATATATTTTTCTCACAATTCTATTTTCTATATGTAATTTACTTCTACCCTTTTAGAAATATACTACTTCCTGTTCTTTTATCACTGTTACTCTATTCACTACATCAATTACAATTGGTTTATATTTTAATTTCTATTTTCTAGTAATTGTTTTTTTGGCAGCTACTAGAATTAAACTTAACAAGGTCTTACTATATCTAGGCAATTTAGATCCTGTACCCCAGCTCACAAAAGTAATTTCCTTAGTTACCCTCATTTGCTCGCTCAGTACTCCTGATAGAGTAATCTGTAGGGAATTTTTGAAGTCTGCCAACTCATTATACTCCCAAAGCATACGTTCCCAGTTTCATCCTTCTTTCTCATCACACCTCCAACATTTGCCATCTACTTCAGGAAAAATTATTTGGAGTCCGCATGGAGTATAAAACTATATGCAAAAACTTCGACAAAAAAATCCTTCATCTTCTAGACATTGTTGCATATTTGGAAGCCATGCATATAACCTTCTGTTGTTTCTATGTGAATTGCATAGCTAATCTCTTCCCAATCTTTTCTGACCTCTTCTGATTGATTCCTATAGTTATTGTGCAATATTTTATATGCCTTAATAATTATCCCCCCCTTTTTTTTTATTTTTAACAGTGGGTTCTGTTCTAGATTCAATTAAAAATTTAACCAGTGCAGGTCTTTCATTTAAGATTCCCCTATCCCTTTTTTCCTGTCCATACCATCGCAAATTCCCCCAACAAATAAGTTAGTCTCCTGCTTGTTTCTTGACCGATCCAAAGCCTCTGATCCACTTTTCCGAGACTACTACCATCCAAACTATCTACACTTAACCTCTCTAACTCTGCACTATATTGGTTCTCCAGCTACCTCACTAATAGATTCCAGGCTGTGAAATGGCAATCAAACCTTTCTCCCTTTCTACCTGTTCAAACCGGCATTCCCCAAGGCTCCATCCTTGGACCTCTACTTTTTAACATCTTTATTAAATGACCGCCACTTTTCTTGCCCCCTCTCTACCATTATCCAATAAGCTGACAATTCCACAATCAACTCCTGCCCTGACATCACTCACCTCCATGCCCTCACCCAAAAGTCCCTTCACTTGGTCAAAAACTGGCTTACTTCCAACCGTTACCGAATCCAGAGAAACCCAAATTTCTCCCTACAGCTGTCCAACATCTCAAAACTACATTTTCTGTCTAATCACTGAACAACACAGTCATCTCTACTGAGCCCTACACAACTCCTAAGTATTGTTATTGATGACTATCTAAAATTCGATCTTCGCACTCAGCAATGCATTAAAAAAAAAAATCACCAAAAACTTGGCCTACTACACAGACAATTTCTCAAAAATGCTTCAAGGCTTTCCCTTGCACAAGCCTTCTTACTTCCCACACTACTCTATGCTGCCCCTGTATTCACACACCTCCAACCTAATCTTCTGACAAAATTAGAACTTGCCTACAACAAAATTGGCTTCCAACCAACATTATCGCACTCATCACTGTGTAGCCCTAAAAAACTTGCACTGGCTGGAATTTCATCACCAAATCCTGCTACCCCAGCTTCTCAAGGCTCATTCAGTCTTTCATGAACCTTCATCTTGTCCCACTCTGTCTACTCTCATCCAGTGCTACATTCCCAGACGTGCTCTCTGTAGCTCTCAACAGAACCTTCTGCAAGTTTACAGGTCCAATAAAATTACTGGCAGAGGACTTTACAGCGATTCCGTAGCAAATACTTGGAACAAATTACCACTACATATCAGATCACTAACCCTAGAATCTTTAAAATAGCACTAAAAGATAACATTCGTAAATCATGGACATGCTTGTATAATAACCCGCCATAATTCCTGCCTTCTTCTGTAAAACAAAACATTACTAATCAGTATGTTGTCCTCTTAGCTTCTACAACCTTAGTGTTTCTGCCTGACCTTTCTTTACAACTCCTTCCTACCTGGGGAGTCTTCTCCTCTATATATTCTATACTATAACTTCTCTGTCTCTCCACTTTCTTTTTCCTAACTGGTGACCTTCTCTCATTTATTCTTCTTTCATCTATCATCCTATATTTGTTTGTAAGTGGTTGCACGCTACTATGTCTTACATGTTGTACATTCTAATTTTGCTATTTTTACCTGAATTACTTTTCACTTATTTGTACTGTGTACGCGCAAGTTTTTTTTCTTTATACATTATTCACCTGTAATAACTGACTTTGTTATTAACTGTTAGCCAATTTGCTCCTTAAAATCTCAATCCTGTGTAATTATTTTAGCATAATAAGTATTGTCTTTTTTTTTTTTTTTTTACTACTGGAGCTTTTCTCCTCGGGCCTCAGCTGAAAAGGGACTTTTGTCCAGTCAAACGAACCCGGTTAAAAATGTCACATAAAAAATAAATAAAATACTGTGATACCAATCCCTGAAAAGGAAAAGCAATCACAAGCATGCAATTCAAATGCCTTCTTGGCCTCTTCCTATTCTCTTTCCTTCTCTAATTATTTGTTCCCATTGCCTTGGTTCCTTTGCCAGCTTCCTTCAGTAAATTCCAGCCCCCTCTTGTCTATTTTCTTTACCTATACTTGCAGTCAGCCCTATTGGGAGAAACTCCCGTCTCCATTCCCATGTTGGCTTAGTTCTTGTTATACTTTCCGATACTTTATGAAAACTATTCTCTTTAAGGATTTGCCATTCTTTCCTTATTTCTTGATCTCACCCACCTGCTTCATCATCCCCTTAAACTTTGAACTGTAGCTTTCTGCTTGTGTTATGTATCAGAGCTTTAAGTGTGTAGCGCTAAAATACTCCTTCAAATTAGGTAATCCTAAACCTCATTGTTATTTTGGAAGGAGCAACTTAGCCAACTTGACTACTGTCCGCTTCCTCTCCCAAATACAATCCTTCAGCTTCTTATTAATTACTATCCACAACTTCTCTCCTGGTAGATAAAAATATACCTGACCTGTGAATAAAACTAATGCAACTAAACATTTTTTACTGCTTGTCTGTTGCTTTCCATATCCATAGGCAAGAGCTTCCGATTTCTCAGTTTTTTTGCATTATCTTTTGTTTCGTCACTTCTCACATATCGTTATCTCCCATAACTGAATCCTTTTTAATCCACATGTCTAAATACATTTTAACATGTTCCCATAAACATGGGTATTGCTGAACCAATTCATATACGAGTACACAGTTTATAGCTATAGTCTTTGTTTTATCTTAATTACTTTTATATCCTGAAACAACCCCTGACCAGTCTCAAAATAGTCCATAAGAATGAGATGTCCTTTTCTGGCTCCATCAGGCACAAAATAATATTTGTAAATAAAGCCAACTTTTTTTGAAAACAATACTAATTATATCCTTGAATTGAATTGTCCCTTAGATTCTTTGCCAATGGTTATAAACATAACAAAAACAACAAAGGGGAAAGAAGACACTCCACCTGGTTCCTCTGCTCAGACACAATGCATCAGACAGGAATCCTCCCACTGATTTTTGCCTCCGATTCCTCACATATCCTTCTAATTAACCTCATTATTGTATCGGGAAATGCAAATGCTTCCACTGCCCTACTCAAAACAATCCTCATATAGTAACCAAATCTAACATGTCCATTTCTACAACTTATCAGACACTTCTAAATGGAGATATGATTGCACATATGTAAAACCTAGACAACATGCCCGCCAAAATTTTTTACAAGGGTACAACTCATATCACCATGCCAGACTGTAAACTCCTATGCAACCTAATAATTCATAGGTCAGTACTAAACTAGGTGCCGTGTGGGCCATTTTAAGCCTAGCCAAATTACTTTTTAAAGGTGAGAATCAAAACCTGTACATTGTGTCTGTGATGATAACACTTTAATCGTTACACCAACTCTAACCCCAAAAAACAGGGGGGAGGGATATGAAACTTGCATCACATGCACTCGAAACCCCAGCATTATTCCACTGCACTAACTACATATCCTCTTCTGCAAAAAAAAAAATTATGAAACTGTTTCTAAAGGAAAAGCCTGTTTGGTATTCAAGGACCAAGACAGTCATGCCACATAATTCTAGTCAAATTATTTGACTGAGTGACCTAAACAGAAAGACAATACAAGATTTGACTGGGTGGCCTAAACATTAAGACAATGCTAGATTATAATACTCGATACACATTTTAGTAAATCACGTAAAATGATGCAAAACAACAGACAGATACAGATGCAGATACAGAAGCTAGACATGCCATGACTAGTTCAAGTGGCTGCCTGGGTAAAATGATACTTTTGCAAAAAAGGAAATGGTATCTACCATAGGGAAAGGAAAATGGAAAGTTTGGTCCCACAGGGTAAGCAATGTTGTGCGACTGTTACCATTCTCTAAATAAGGTACGCAATGGAGTGCGTTACCTTCAATGATTTTATAAAAGACAATTCCAA
This sequence comes from Protopterus annectens, assembly GCF_019279795.1. Taxonomy (NCBI): domain Eukaryota; kingdom Metazoa; phylum Chordata; order Ceratodontiformes; family Protopteridae; genus Protopterus; species Protopterus annectens. Next base: position 1,275,813,905 of record NC_056743.1, read on the forward strand.
AGGATAATAAAATATGTATGTATATATACATATGGATCTACTTCAGATGATCGAAGTTTTAAAACTTTGAATTTCATATGGCTGAGACCATATGATTGAAGTTTCAAAACTTCGAACACCTGAAAGAAAAACAAAATAAAAACATTTTCCTGGATGTTTTTGCAGGGGGCAAGCCCCCCTGCACCCCCCTCTGCTATTTAAATATACCAACTCCGAGATAGCACTACAGCGGGGAAAAGGGAAAAGTTCTCGTTCCACACTGTACGGAGATCTCTGTTCAGAATGTTCAAAGAACTTCGATTATATGGTCTCGGCCATATGTAAATCGGAGTTTTAAAACTTCGATCATCTGAAGGGAACCCATATATATATATATATATATATATATATATATATATATATATATATATATATATATATATATACATACATATATACATACATATATACATATATATATATATATATATATATATATATATATATATATATATATATATATATATATATATATATATATTAGCCTTCATTTACTAGGCAAGTCCAACTGGACAAAGCCCCTTTTCAGCAGAGGCACATGACATACATTTGAATAAGCTAACACCTAAAAATATATTAACATTCAGGATTACACAACCCAACAAGTGATTAACTTGTTAAATATGTTATGCATTTACAGCACATTAAGCATACACTTCTGCAACTAAGAGACATGCAATGCAGTAAATGTAGGGAACGATATTGAGGATGAGAAAGGATTCTGATGGACCAGTGAAATGAAAGTCAACAGACTTAAAGCAAAGCACTTTTCAGACAATGTCCACAGAAAGACTACACATCACAGGAGTATTTCTGAAAAAAAAAAGCCAAGACAGACTTGGAGGTAAATGTAACAGAGGACTTAAACCTGCGAAATTATTACAACAAGGAATAAAGAAAGGTTGCAGTTCATGGAGAAAAGCATGATTAGCCACAAAATGAAAGCTATCCCCTCTGAGTGTTCAATCTTTACAACTATCTCGAGTCTTGTGTTAACTTTGGAAGATGCTATCACTGCTACAGCACAGACAACATAAAGGCTTCCCAGAGGACAGACTGCAAAATTATGCAAGCTCTGTATGTACACTTTTTGCAGGGAGGCATAAAAAGATCCAATCTAAACCACACTAAGTTACAAAAAGTACAAGGGAGAGTTCATTCTTCATAAAAAGAATACTAGTCATACAAAAATAAAGAAAACAGAAGACTTGTGTCTCTTCTAACCGACAGAGACAGCCAGTAAATGCTTGACCAGCTATGCTCCAGCTTACATAAAAAGATTAAAATATACCCCTACAATAAGGTCTAGTGCAAAAACAATTGCTGGATACATTTAGAAAGCTTGAATAGGCTTGTTCCAAGGTCTTTGTGGTCATTAGCCTAGTATATACCCATAAATCTATAAGAAAACAGGCACTGTAATATCAGAAAGCAAAGCATCACAAAAAATGGCGAGGACAGCCTGTAACAGTTTTATTTGTCAGACAAAGCAGTACAACAGAAAATGGCAGGGGAATTCAAATGCGTAAGAGACGTGATGCTATCTCACAGACTCAGAAACTACTCTCTACTGAAAAAAAATGGTGTGTCTAAATCTAACACTTCCTTATGCTAAATCTCACTGATGCAGTGCACTCAAAGTTGTGTGAGCATATTCAGTATCTGGTGAGCACATTCAGTGTGTTAATGTAGACATTCGAATATAATGAATGCATGGGAATTGGCCACAAGCAGACATCTACCAGCCTGGACAGACTTTCAGAGCAGAACTGGTCTCCCCTACATAAGGATGCAAGCAGGATGCTTGACAGAAAAGGGAGAAAAGCAGCCCTTGCCATTTTCGGTTCTTTTCTGTGTGAAAAAATTTTCACTAATAGGTGTGCACAGTTTTGCGACATGGCAAGGGAAGCCCTTCTTAGGCTATAATGTTAAGGTCCACCAAGAAAGAAAGGGGGGGGGTAGAACAAAAGCCAGGAAAAGAGAATAAAGATCCAGGGTGATGGAAGTGGTCTACAGTGCAGCACTGATCCTTGTACTCCAACGTCTACTTTTATGATTAAGCATGTTCACAGCTATACTACTTGCACTGTAAGGATCCCTGCTACGCTACCATTCATAATGGATTGGAAGAGTACTAAAGCACTCCGATGGCACACAGAGTGAAAAAATGCATTTGCCTTACAACACTGCTGCAGTAAATCCAACTCAGATTCTCAGGCACATGTCTAATTTACAATGCCCAGGAAGCTGCATCATTAAATGCCTTGAGCTAAAAAGTTTCAAAAATGCAGCTGCTCTTAAGATGGGTTTTTATATGTCCTGGGAGTCCTTTGCACAACAGAGTAGAGGGTAACACAGTTATCTAAATGCCGAGAAAAAGCTTGTTTGGAGGCTGGTATGCTTTTTCCACGGCATAAAGGCGACAAAGAGCTCTTCCATACACCTGACACCTTCTGTTCTATCAGTATAACATCTAGGCTATTTTATATATCCAGAGGGAATAACAGCCTTTCTCCTCTGTTTTGAGGTTTAGGACAGACAACTGAAAGCTGGATAGACTGATTTAAGGGCAGTATTTTGGGAGAATCTTGAACATAACAGAAGGTCTGGCGTTCAGTGACACCCTTAAACATCAAAGCACGCAATTCTGAGATTATTCTGGCTGAGTTAATTTCTACTAAAAACATAGGAAATTTCACTGTAAATGTTGTCAACCTGTTTAGAAAGACAACCAATTCTTCTATAACAAAGCTGAGGTCCCACTGGGGAGGGCTTGCCACCCTGCAAAAAGATGCGCCCCCCCCCTTTTTTTTTTAAGTTTTGCATGAGAAGTGATTCTCAGTGCATGTGTAGTAGCATGCCGGCATGCTTAATGTTGATCAATTTGATTCAATACCATGCATGTTGACTTTAGTAGTATTTGACTAATTTAAGTAAATCCACACACACACACACACACACACACACACACACACACACACACACACACACACACACACACACACACACACACACACACGTAGTACAGTTATGTAAAAATCTTACCATAACAGATCTCCCTTCCTTCACTGCAGTATTCCTTATGATTGGGATTCCCTGCATTGGGTAGCCCGATGTCCGGCCAATACACAAATGCCTACTGTTGCTATAAGGTACACCATACGTCACACACATGCTCCTCGCATAGCATAGGGCATAAATGTTACACCTGGATGTACCATCCTCAGAACTGACAGCTCAGTAGGAACGCCAGTCCAAGAAAAACTAAGAGGTAACCAGAATATCCAGCATGGAAATGGATCAGGGGAGGAGGGAGTAAATACTGCAACAGTGAAAGAAAGGACATCTACTGTTATGGTAAGATTTTACACAGCTGTACTATGTCCTTCCATTCAATGGTTGCAGTATTCATTATGACTAGGAGAGTGCCAAAGCTCAAGAAGAAACTTGGGTGGAGGAAAGACCAGCACAGCCCTTCAGGAAGCCATGAAGGGTGACCCTAGCAAAGGCAGCTCTAGAGATTCCATCCAACTTGTAGTGATTGGTAAAAGTATGCAGAGAAGTCCAGGTAGATGCTTCAAAAATAGAGTTTGTATCCAAGTGCTTGAAAAAAGCACCAGAAGAAGCCACAGCTCTAGTAGCATGAGCCTTTACAGAAGAAGGCTCTCAGCATGAAAAGTATAACAAAGAGAAATAGCCTTTGAGATCCAAGAATAAATAGTTTGCTTGGATGCAGCTTAACCTAGGACCTAGGATAAAAAGAAAAACAACTGATCAGATTTTCTAATAGACTTAGTCTTATCCAAAAAAAAATCAGAGTTGTCTATGCACATCCAAAGCATGCAGCACGCTTGCACTGGCAGATTGCGGACGGGATAAAGTAGGCAAATGAACAAACTGATTAAGTGACAACCATTAACCACTTTGGGCATAAACAAAAGAGTATCATACAAGGACACCCTGTCCTTATGAAACACCAAAAGAAGAGGGCAAGCCATAAGGACTTGAAGCTCAGACATTTGCCTGGCAGAAGTAAGGGCCGACAAAAGAACAGTCTTCCAAGAGCAATGCTGCAAGGAAGCTGAAAGCTGAAGCAGTAGGCTCAAAAGGAGCCTGGGTCAACTTCTCCCAAACAAAATTAAGATCCCAGAGAGGAGGAACAGGCTTTCTGTGAGGACTAATATGAAGGATGCATTTAAGGAACTGTTTAGCCTCAAATCTAGAAGCTAAAGGATGAGATAAAGGCAGACAAGCAGAGATAGCTGATAAGTGGGCCTTAACAGAAAAACAGCCCAAACCAGCATTGCGCAATTCACACAAATAAGAAAGAACCACAGGAACATCCACAGTAAGTGGATCCAGTTTACATGAGAGGCACCAAACAGAAAACCTCTTCCATAAAGAGACGGCACAAAACAGAGGAAGTTGTTTGTTCAGAGAGGAGGCAAACAGATCTACTTGAGGAGCACCCCACTGAAAGGCAATGTCTAGAAACAAATCCTGTGAAGCATCCATTTGTGAGATTGAGTTAAGGACCTGCTCAGAGTGTCTGCCACAATGTTTTGACCTGATGGAATGTAAACTGCCTGAAGAGTCACTTGATCCTGGACAGCAAGATCCCACACTAGGAGTGCCAACTGGAAAAGAAGAAGATAAGATCTTGTTTCCCCCATTTGTTTACAAACCACATCACTGTCTGTAAATACCTTGAGATGTCCTGGGAAGAAAAGAAGATGAAAAGCCTAAGTCAAGCAGAAGGTAAGATCTTGCCCCAACCCCCAATTATATGCCACATCACTATGGTATTGTCTGTAATACCTTGAGAGGTCTTGGGGAGGAGAGGATGAAAAGCCTGAAGAGCCAGCAAAAGAGCTTTCACCTCTCTGATATTCATGTGCTCCTTCTGCTGAAGATGCAACCACACCCCTACATCTTTAGGGAACCAAATAGTGCTCCCCATCCCACATCTGAAGCGTCTGTGAACAGTTCCTGAGAGGGAAGAGGGGGATGAAAAGGAAAACCTAGATTTAGAGACAACTGCTGGATCCACCAGTTAAGTTCCTTCTTAAGACAAGGAAGAAGAGGAACTACAAAGTCTAAGGGATGCATGTACTGAAGCCAAGCTGACTTCAGGAACCACTGAAAGTTCCTCATGTGGAGTCTGGCCAGAGGGAGCATAGGGATGGTAGATGCCATGAAAGCTCTCAGAAACTTCCTGGCTGTAACAGAGATCAGAAGAAGCAGAGTTTGAAAGAAAGAAATGAGAGTTAAGACATTGGGAGGAAGCAGGGATGCCAGCACAGGCACTATCTGAATCCTGCAACCTAGAAAAACAGGATCCTGAGAAGGAGTCAAAGAAGACTTTTTGAAGCTTATCGTGAATCCCAGGATCTGAAGAAGGGAAATGGTAAAATGAAGATTTTGCAACAGTATCTCTGGATAGGAGGCCTGAATCAGCAGGTTGCCCAAATAAGGAAATACTTGGATCCCCCTGAAGCCTGCAAAAAGCAATTGCAGGAGCAAGGCATTTGTTGAATACCCTTGGGGCAGCAGAAAGGCCAAAGGGCAAAGTAGAGAACTGAAAATGCTAGGTATTAACAGAGAAACACAAAAACTTCCTGAAAAGGGGATGATCGGAATATGAAGACAAACATCCTTGAGATCCAGAGACAACACATAAGCCTGAGGAAGCAAATGAGGAAAGAGTTTGAAGTGACAACATTTGAAAAGTAGGCACCTTCAGAAAAATGTTTAGATGAGAGATGTCTAGAATTAGTCCCCAAGTACTCTCTTTTCTGGGAACTAGAAACATTCTGGAGTAAAACATCCTCCTCCCTTTGAAACATAGGCACCTCTGTAATAGTACCCAGAGTCAAAAGGTCTTGAAATACCCAAGGGAGTTGTTGCCGAACAGGCTGAAGGGGACAGGATTTTCACACAATGAAATACCCCTGTTGAATAATGGACAAAACCAAGAATCTTGAGTAATCTGAAGCCAAACAGGAAGAGAGAAAGGCGAAGAAGAAGAGGAACATGGCTGAGAAGAGATGGATAGTCAGACAGCACATGGTTTATCTGGAAAGAAAGAATTCTGAGTCCCTAAAGTCTGAGTAGCCTTAGCGGGAGGAGCCCGTTTTGCCACTCTCTTTGCCCTTAGTAGGAGGATGAGATTGTCTGTGGATAAAGACAGTCTTACTGGGGTAGTTTCTTTGAAATTTAGGAACAGGAGAGACAAACATGTTTGAGTTCCTGTAAGGCCTTCCCCTTATCCTGAAGGGACTTAAACCAGCACCAGCTTCCCCAAACAAGTGTTTATCATCAAGAAGGGCATCCATCAACTTAGCCTTGATATCATCAGTCAATGGTTGAAGCCAAAGCCAATCACGGAACAAAAAACAGCAGCCCTAGAAGAGGCATCTGCTGCATCATAACTACACTTGATGGAATGACGAACCACCTGAGAGGAAGTCCCCATCAGGGAAAGAGCAGAAGTTTTACCTTCAGAGTCTGGGAGATCAGAAATAACCTGACAAGCCTGAGAAAGGAGAGCCAACGCATATCTGAACATATGGGTCTGATAATTAAAAGCTCTAAAAGCCAAGGTAGGCGAGGTGTAAACCCTCTTACCTAGCCTTTCCATGGCTCGGCTATCTTTATCAAAAAGGCAGTAACTTGGACGAAGGAAGCAAATAAGTTGGGTTGTCAGAGGCTACAGACACCACTGAGGGCTCAGCAGCAGGACATTTGTACAAAATGTTACAGACCTCAGGCATCCTATAAAACTTAGAAGTTATCTACTTACCATAACTTGGCATCTGTGTTGTCCATTTTCATTCTTCCTCACTACTGGGTTATGGATCCGACCCTTGGATCAGACTTGGCTGCATTTTTTCAGACTTAGATCCTAGACATGAGCTCCACCCTCTACTGATAATTCCCTACAAACTCTGTAGCTTCCTCAGATAGATCTTGCTGCCGAATTGCTTACCAGATAAAGAAAAAGTACAGTTGTGTACCTACCATAAATGTAGATGTTTATCGTGTTTCACTGTTGCAGTCATTACAATTGGGTTATCCTGCTGGCAGGCTGCCCGCAGTCGGCCTGAATTCCAAAGTCTAGGTCCGGCATCGGTTGCTGTCGCCTCCTTCCTGACGTCAGTGTGCCAGGGGTATAAAAGATGCAGCAGATGCCATTTTCTTCAGTCTTTCTTGCTGCGCGGTGCCCGAAGCATAAGCAGTTCGCAAGTGCCAGTCGGCCGACTCCTGAGATTTTCGTGTTTGAATTTCAGATCCGAAGTCTTCATTAAAAGCTAAGTACCCCGTTGGGGAAACTTTTTTCTTGCTCCAGAGCTCCAGACCGATGTCAGAAAAACTTAATTGTATTTCTTCTGGGAAGCAAATACCTCATAAGGACCTTCATTCCTACTGTATTCCTTGCCTAGGCCCTGACCACAAAGTTTCTAATTGTAGGTTCTGTGCTAGATTTAACCAACGCACTATTAAGCGTCAGTACGATTTTGCACTTCACTATTTTAGCAGAAGATTTAATTACACAATGTCGTCGGATAGCCATCGGACTACCATAATTCACAAGAAACGCAAGGAAAAAGAAAAGGACAAGCATCCGAGGTCCAAAACTGACGACGAGGCTTCTTCTAAGCCAGTCGCCGGTTCTCAGTGAGGTGCTTTCGCAGCCCCTAACGCCTGCTACTTTAGAGCCACAGGCCGCTACCGACTCCCACGTGGAGCCGACTAGGCCGCTGGAAACTCAAGGTACTGGAACCTCGGAAACTATTCCCTCAGATGGGTCCGGAGCCGCTGAGCAGGCATCGGCTTCTGAGGGTGTTTTCAGGCCAACACAATTATATGTAAAAATGACTTCAGCTTCAAAGGCAAAGACTAAAGCACCTTTAAAGACAAAGAAACAAGTACAGCAGCCCCATGGACAGGCCTCCATGCCTAAAAAACAGACGCTCAAAATGGCCGAAGACCTAATTACTTTGATCAGGGGTTCCCATCCCCCTCCTGATAAGAGGCCTTGGCAAGAGACAGAATATGAATCTTCAGATCAGGTTTCCATTTCATCTGATTCCTCTTCTGATCAGGAATACTCTCTTCCTCCTATGAGGATTCTGATGCTGAAGAACCTATCCCTTCAGCCTCTCCTCCTGAGGATTATTCTTTTGGGGAAACTCTGCATACCATGAGGGAGCATTTTCACTGGGAGAGCCAAGATTATTCAGAATCTAAGAAAAGGCTCAGAGACTTCCTTTTACTGCCTCAGCACAGGCCCCTTGCTATTCCTCATGTGTTAAGACATTGTAGATGATGTTTCTTCAGAGTCCAGTCTGACTAAACAGTATAGACAGAAAACAAATCAGTCTCAAACCAGGAACATAAAGGTTCCTATAAATCCAATAGGTCCTCTAGGAGCCAACACGTTGGGGGATGGCTGGGAGGGAAAGTGAGGAAGAATGAAAATGGATAACACATATACCAAGTTAAGAAGTACATAACTTATAAGTCTGATGATGTCCTTTTCATTCTTCCTCACTACTGGGTCAGAGTCCCTCTCAGATGACCTCAAGGAAAGATATGCAGGAGCACTGCCAAATCAAAGGAAGCTCTATTTCTGGAGACAATGTCCAATTTACAATGCGTCAAAGGTATGAGTCTTTGACCAAGTGGCTGTAACACAAATACCAATCGATGCTCTGGAGGAGAAAATGGATAATATAGCCATAGGTATAGCAGGATGGGCTTTAGAGGAGGGCGAAGCAAGTTCAACCAATTTTTTGAATAAATTAATGAAATACAGTCGGTAATCCACTTAACCAATGTAACTTTGGAGACTGCTTGCCTAGATGGTTTGCTGAAAAAGAAACAAATAGTTGGTCAGACTTTCTGCACAGTTTTGTTCTATGAAGGTAGAGCCGCAGTTGCCTATGAACATCAAGCAGATGCAAAATATATTAGCCCTTGTTAGAAAATTTTGGAAAGAAGACTGGCAACTGTATAGACTGGTTAAAATTGGTCTCTGTGGCTACCTCAGGCATAAAAGATGGATTAGTACAGAGAGATACTCTATCTTTCCGAAAAGAGATACGAGGGGTTTCGATGATTAGGCCTGAAGTTCGGAAATTCTTCTTGCTGATGTGACAGCTACCAAAAAGATGGTTTTCCAAGAAAGGAATTTCATTTCACAATCATTCTCTGGTTCAAAGGGTTTTTGAGTTAGTCCTTGAAAAATAACAGTTAGATCCCACTGCAGAGTAGGATCTTTTATTGGGGGTCTTAGCAGAAAAATACCTTTGAAAAATACCTTACATAATTTTGACATTGCAAGGGCACCAGACACATCTTCAGCATGAAAATTGGAAATGGCTGCCACCTGAAGTTTTATAGTGGAAAAACTAGCCCTTCCTTGAAGACATAAATAAGAAAGGGTAGGATGGCTGAAACTGGGGCTGAGAAAGGATCGATGTTCTCATTGGAAGCCCAAATGGCTAATCTTTTCCATTTGCTTTGGTACACTAGTAAAAGCTTTTTGGGAAGCTAAAACTATTCGAACAGGGGAAGCAAGCCTGGACCATTGTAGAATTACTAGAATTGGAGATACCAACCGGTCAGTTTGAGGGCGAGTAGACTGGAATGTTGATTCTCTAATGGAAGAGACAGGAGGACCTATCTGGGATCCAGAATCCATGGGGGATATTTCAGATTAGACCAGAGAAAGGAGAACAACACTTGACGAGGCCTGCATGGGGCAATGAGGATTACTGAACTCTTCAGTCTTCTGACTTTCTGCAGAAACCTTGGGATCAACAGTAGAGTGGGAAAGGCATAAAGGAGACTGGAGGGCCAACCATGAACTAGAGCAATCCTCTGGGACTCCCTCGGGGGGGGGGGGGGGTGGTCAGAGCAAAGTACTTGCTGCACTTTTCTTGGGAAGAAGCAAAGAGGTCATAGCAAGGTTGCCCCCAATGGCCAAAAATCAGTTTCATCACTGACTGATTGCGGGACCACTTCTGAGGAGTCAGAATGGACCTGCTGAGTTTGCCTGCTAAAACGCTGGTTTTCCCCAGTATATGTGCTGCAACCAGAAAGCGGTCTGAAGATATCACCCATTCCCAGACCCTCATTTTCTCTCTGCATAACAGGTAAGAACGGGTTCCTCCTTGTTTGCTTGACATACCAGACTACTGACATGTTGTATTGTAATCGTCCCAAAAGGGAGGCTGTCCTGAAAGGCTTGCAACACTAGAAGAACTGCTCTCATCTCTAGGATGTTACTATGCAAGCTGGTCTCCGAGGAAAAGCATGTGCCCTGGACCATCTTTCCCTCAAAATGTCTCCACCCCTAGTTGGGAAACATCTGTGATCACTGTGGCTGTGTGTGTGTGTGTGTGTGGGGGGGGGGGGAGAAGGAACGGCCTGCCCAGGAACAGGTTGTCTGAATGAATCCACCATTGAAGATGTCTGCAAATCGGAGTTAACCTGATAGGAACAGATAATTGCTGGCAAAGAACAGACCACTGAACAGCTAACGTCCACTGAAGGACTCCCATAAAGAACGCTGCTAAGGGCACTAGGACAATGGCAGCTGACATACAGCCATGAGCTTGAAGTATCAATCTTGCCAATGAAGACAATAAGGAAATTGTGTACTGTACTTGGTTTCTCAAGGACTATATACGATGAGGATACAAAGAAGCCACTTAGTACATTGTATTCAGAAAGGCACAGATGAATTCCAACCTCTGAACAGGGGACAGGCTCGATTTGGTAAGATTTTATGGTAATACCCAGGGAGCTGAAGACCTGCAGTGGTAAGCACTAGGTAGCCTACCTACCACAAGACTGGTTTCTGACCCAGAAATTGTAGTTTATTGGCCGTTTGGGCAGTTTTTCCATCTCTTTCAACTTTCTGGTTTAAAAGCCCACGTTTGCGCTTGTTTCCCACCTTTCCTGTAACTAGTCTAGTCCAGATACAGATTTGCTGTATCCAAGACTGTCTGCAAGCTTCTGATGCTTTTTAGGTACCATTGAAGCTTTCTCATGTGTAGTCTGAGAATGCAGGATGACATGTAACCCAGGGCCTGTAGGAATCTCCTTGCAGTCATTTGGGTGAGTTTTGCTAAACCTTTGAAGTAATGAGTTAACTTCTCTTGCTTGTCTTCTGTCAGGTAAGCCATCTGAGAGGCTGTGTCTAGTTTGGCTCCTAAGAAGATTATTTGCTGGGATGGCTGCAGTCTTGACTTTTGGAAGTTGACTTTTTATCCCAGAGCTTGAAGTAATCGTATGACATAATCCAGATTTTTTGTCAACATCTATTTGTCGTCCGCTTGTATGAGGCAGTCGTCCAGGTACGGGTAAATTTGTATTCCCTGGAGCCTGCAATGAGCAATTACTGAAGCCAGGCATTTTGTGAATACTCTGGGTGCAGTAGATAAGCCAAATGGCAATGCTGAGAATTGATAATGCTCTGGTCCTGCAAGAAATCTGAGGTATCTTCTGCAGCTGTGTCTGATAGGGACATGCAGGTATGCCTCCTTGAGGTCCAGAGTAATCAGCCAAGACCCCTTGCCCAGCATGGGAAGGAGTTGCTGTAGAGTCAGCATTTTGAACTTTGGTACTATGAGAAATGTGTTTAATGTGGACAAGTCCAGTATTGGTCTCCATTGAGATTCTTTTCTTGGAACAAGGAACAGTCTAGAGTAAAACCCCTGGTCTTGTTCTTGTTGTGGAACTCTTTCTATTGCTTTCATCCGAGTTAGCAGAGTGATTTGCTTGATAGCCTCTGCCCTCTGGTTTTGTGGTAGGTTTGGCATGCCTTATTTTCTTGGTAAGGTATGAAAATGAAACCTGTACCCTCGGTCTATAATGTCCAAAATCCATTTGTCCTTTGTCAGTCTGTGCCAATTTTCTGCAAACAGAAATAATTTCCCGCCCAAGGGAGCTTCTATTTGTTCCCTGGTAGGCGGTAGTAGAGGAAAGTCATTGAGATTGTGGTTGTGGGGCAGGTGAAACCCCTGCGTCACTTCTATGGTTTCCTGGCTGCCATTGTCGTCCCCTGTAAGGGCCTCTGTATTGGCCTCTACCTCAGCCACGTCTGTTCTTACCCCTTTGAAACTTTTCTGTATTAGGAAAGGACCAGTTTTTAGAAGGCCAATTCCTACTGAATCTGGGGGGTTGAACCTGGAGGAAATCTTTCACCGTCTGAACTTATTTTGCTTTTTCTTCGATGGTCTTTAACACATCCTTAGTATTCGCACCAAAAAGCTTGTTCTTTTCCAAAGGTGCATCCAGAAGTTTTGCTTTTACATGATCTGGTAGAGGTTGATCTTTTAACCAAGCATGTCTACGAATCACTGCCCCTGTCATAGCTGCCCTACGTGAAGCTTCCAGTGCATCATATCCACACTGCAGGAAGTGATTGCTTGTTACGTACAGCTTCCAGCAAAGACTTCCTGTCTAAAGGATCAGGAGTGGCTAAAGTTTTTTGTAAATCTTCTAAAAGGTAATCCTGATATTGTAACATATGAAAAAGGCAATTTAAAGCTCTCATAGATAAGGTAGTGGATGTGTAAACCTTTTTACCCCATCTCTCTAATGACCTGGCCTCCCTGTTGGAGGGCAATGGATTTTTAGAGGTGGAGGCTGAAACTCCTTTAGGCCCCTGTGAAATAGTTTCCAAATCAGCAGAATGGGCCCTGAATAAATGGGAATGAGTTTCTGGGACCCTGTAATACCTGTCTGGCTTGGCTGGAGCAGGAGGAAGAGAATCAGGGGTAGCACTAGAGTCAGAATATAAATCATCCAGAACATCAAGTACAGGAGGAATAGCTAAGGGCCTGTGCTGGGGCTTCTTAAGGAAAGTCCTCAGGCGTTTCCTAGAATCAGAATATTCCTGACCTTGCCACTGGAAATGTTCCCTCATGGTGTGCAGAACTTCCCCGAAAGAAATATCCTCAGGAGGGGAGGTCGAGGGGATGGAATCTTCTGCATCCGAGTCCTCATAGGTCTGGAAGAGCTCTTCCTGGCTATCAGAGTGGACAGAGCCCTCAGAATCTTCATCTGAAAGAATAGGTTCAGAGGGTTCAACCCGAAGCCTTTTATCAGGAGGAGGCTGGGATCCTCTCTCAGGATGGGCCTGTGAACCTCTAATCATAGAAATTAAATCAGTAGCCATGGACATAATTTGTGTCTCTGGAGTAGGCTGAGGTAAGGATTTAGAAGTAATATGCTTTGTTTTGCTGGCTGCCTTAGCCCTAGTGTAGGCCTTAATAGACATGGCCATAGGAGGCCTGGCAGCCCCACGTGCAGGAGTGACCTTGTCTACAGCAATGGTCTCGGGCATTTCCTTGGTTTTGGTATCCGGAGGAAAAACGATAACTGGCGGAGTGATGTCCGGAATCGGAGCCGTCGATAATGCGGTGTCTTCGGTTTGGAGCGGTGGAGAGACCGTCTCAGAGGGAACTGGAGCACTCGCGCTAGGTTTTGGCGTGGAGTCGGTGGTAGACGCGGGCCGAGGATGTCGGTCCCGGTCTTTTCGCTTTTTGGGAGTTTGCGATGTCGGAAGATCCGACGGCATGGTGTAAGCAAATTTATCGGCAAAAAAGTCTTAAGCGAACTCCGCCCAGCGCCTGAGACTGCGCTTGTTGAAGCGAGCACAGGCTACACAGGCCGAGACGTCATGGTCTGGGCCCAGGCAAGGAAGACAGTATGAGTGGAAATCCTTATGAGGTATTTGTTTACCACAAGAAAGACAATTGTTAACTTTTTCAGTAATTTCTGACATCAGCTGAGGCAAGAAAACGTCCCCAACGGGGTACTTAGCTTTTTTGATGACTTCGGTATCGAGGAATACTGGAGCTGACCGACCGGCACTTGCGAACTGCTTCTGCTTCGGGCACCGCGCGGCAAGAAAGACTGGAGAAAATGGCTTCGGCTGATGCTTATGTACTCCAGCCGCTCTGACGTCGGAGAGAAATGTGACATCAGCGGACGTCGGACCCAGACTTTGGAATCCGGCCGACCGAGGGCTGCCTGAGGCAGGACAACCCCACATGTTATGACTGCAGTTGCATTCTTGAAGGACATCAATATCCTAGACCTAGTCAATACCAACATGAGTGACCGGTGTTCCACACCTGAAGTCAACTCTTCGTTGGTCAGATCCGGCCATAAGGTAATCACCCTAGATATCCACATCCCACCCCCACCCAACATTAAGGAAACCATGGTAAAAATTTTCTCCACAGCCAACTTCATAATTCTTAAGACAGAAGTGGTAAACTTCATGACACCCATGCAGATGGACAATACAGTTACGACTGCTGAATCCTACACAAATGCACTCTATAAGCACTTAGATGAGTGCATGGATCATACTATCCCAAACAGAACCAAGATGCTATCCTCCAAAAAAGGAAGCCAATCTGGTGGTCCCCTGCCATAAACAAACTCTACAACAGAAGGACAGAAGGAAGAAACTGTTGCAAAAGACAGTAAAATTCCATGAGTGCAGGAGCTCCCTGGTCAGCCTCAGTAAGAAGCAGAGATTCCTTACAAGATCCTCCAAAGCTAGCTACAAAAACAAAATTGCCACTGATTCTAAGGGCAACCACAAAGCATTATATAGCTATATCAAGAATCTCACTGGCAACACCCAGATCTGCTCTGAGTTACAGCACAATGGCATGAAAATTACAGAACCAACTGATATTGCCAACATCCTGGCAGATAAGTTCAGTGCTAACTTTACCCCCCTCTCACCCCCTAAAGGGCCCATATCTATACAGGAAGAATGCAGAGTCCCTGTAATCTCATCTATGCAGGTAAAAGCTGCACTCCCTAAAACCAAAAACACAGCATCCATGGGACCAGACAACATCCCAGGCTGCATTTTACACGAAATTCAGAACGAACTGGCTCCCCACCTAAGCACCATGTTCAATCATAGTGTCACGTCAGGCTTTGTGCCCAATGAATGGCACACAGCAACAGTTAACCCACTCCACAAAGGGGAAGCCACCACTGATCCTGGGAACTATCGCCCTATTAGCCTGACGAGCCTGGTCTGAGAGGCTATGGAATGTATCATCATGGAACTCAAAAACACTGGTAACCTCCAAACTCTGGACCCCACCCAGTTCGGGTTTGTGAAAGGCAGATCATGCCTTCTGAACCTGATCGACTAATTTGAGGCAGTCACCAAAGCCGTAGACGAGGGTAAGGTGGTTCACACAGCCTATCTTGACCTCGACAAGGCTTTCTACACCTTCCCCCATTCTGGAATTACAGCTAAACTCACTAAATTAGGTATAAATCCCTACGTCCCAAGATGGGTTGCCAACTGGTTCACTGACAGAACCCACACTAAAAGTTGCAGACTACAAATCTAACTTCAAACCAGTGGCAAGTGGAGTACCACAGGGTTCAGTCCTGGGACCTCTCCTGTTTATTTACTTCTCTGAAGTACAGGCCAACACAGAAGGCCTCTGGCTTATGAATTTCACAGATGACTGCAAACTAGGAGCCATAGTAGAGTCCCCAAATGATGTGACTATCCTACAGAAGAGCCTCACCGAGACAGGTGCTTGGTATCCGAGACATGGCCTCAAGCTCAATGCCAAAAAGTGCATTGTCATCCCCTTTGGTAAAAACTCTGTACCCATGAACTACCACATAAATGGCAGTTTACTTAACGCCAAATGTGTGATGAGAGACCTTGGAACCCAGGTGGACAGTAGTTTCTTGTTTGATAATCACATCGCCACAGTACTCAGAAAATCCTTCTATGTGGCACACCTCATCACAAAAGGGTTCTCATCCAGGAAAAAAAGAGGCCACTGTTCCCCTCTACTCGGCACTCAT
This sequence comes from Protopterus annectens, assembly GCF_019279795.1. Taxonomy (NCBI): domain Eukaryota; kingdom Metazoa; phylum Chordata; order Ceratodontiformes; family Protopteridae; genus Protopterus; species Protopterus annectens. The sequence goes on from NC_056743.1 coordinate 1,275,829,823, forward strand.
TAGACCCATTATAGAGTACAATGCCCCTTTTGGAATATACCTCACAAGACATCTGCAGCAGCTGGAAAGGCCACAGAAGTACCTCACAAAGAGGATTACTGGCCTCAAACAGATGCCCTACACTGACTGTCTCAAAAAACTCCAGCTTTACTCTGTAGCATATCGCCTACTCCAAGGAGATCACTGCCTAACATATAAAGCTATGTTAAACCCAGAGCTGTTGGACATGCTACACCAAAGAAATCCCAATCCCTCTGAGCTACACGCTCTAGGGATCTAAACCTTGTCACCACAATAAACAGGACATGCTGGAGGGATAGATTCCTGCCTCAGAGACTTCCTATACTCTGAAACATGCTACCCATCTATGTCAAGCAAAGTTCCTCATTAGCACTCTTCAAGAAAAATCTTGATGAGTGGATGGGAAATGGGAAATACACCCCTGGCATCACTTCTGTGGCTCTGCTCGACAGGGGCACAACAAATTAACTTTCTTGGGTGGCGTAAGCAAGGGAATCCTGTTGGTTAGGCTTACTTAGGCCCTTGGGTCAATAGCCTAGTACCTACCTATGAACCTATGAAATAGTCCCTGGCCTGAAGTAGTCGATGCCACATTGGGGCAGTTAGAAGCCAGTCGTCCAAATATGGAAACACCTGGAATCCTCCTTTCAGTCTCAGGTGAGCTGCCACTACTGCCATGCTTTTGGTAAACGCCCTGGGGGCTGTGGTGAGTCCAAATGGGGTGAGCTCTGAATTGGTAAGAACTGGTTCCCAGCCTGAAGCACAAATGACTTCTGGAGCGCCTATTTTTGATGTGATATTATATGCCCTGAAGGTCTGTCGAGCACATCCAAACATCCTTGCACAATGGTAGAACAGACTGAACCATAACCATCTGGAACTTTGACTTCTTTGCATATGGATTTAGATTGCTGAGATCTAAAAGGGATCTTAGGTCCCCTGTTTTCTGTGTCACTAAAAAGAAACGGAAGTTCCGAATCGTCTGTTTGGTTGGGACCTCTTGGATGATTCTTTTGCAGCAATTTTTGAATTTCCAGTATTGAATGCTCCCTCTGGTATGTCAGGGAGTTTCTTTTGTTCCACTGGAGGTGGAAGGGAAAATGGAATGTAATAAACTCTGGATATTATGCTTAACACCCAGGCATTTGTCGTCAGATTGGTACAGGTGTCTAGGCACAGGGATCAACGTCCTCCGACTGCCTCTAGAGACAGACATTGTGGCAGTGCTTCAGGAAAGCTGACAAGGCGTGTCAGAGAAAGGTTTTCTGAAGCCTTGAATCTACAGATCCCCCTCTGCCTCTAGGGCAGCGTCTCACATTGAAACTTCCTCCTCTGACTCTGAAGGAAGAATCCTTGCATTGATCCTGAAAAGACCCTTGAGACTTTTGTTACAAAGTCTTCTTACCACCTCGCTGATTTCTGGAAAAGATGCACTGAGGGGTAAAAAAACATGATCTCAACAGCAGACAGGCTCTTTCCTTCCTGCTCACTGCAGGTAAGAGTCGCTGACAGATGGTCCAAACAAGGAGGAGCCATCAAAAGGGGCACTGACAAAAGAAGCCTTGAAAGGTTCCGCAAAGTCTCAAAGCCTCATCCGGCATGTCTTCTGACTGCAATACCTGAGCCAGCTGTCCTTGAGGTGACCCCCGCTGAATGAGAGATGAGCTCATGGAAGTTAGTCACAGAAGCAAGAGTAGCCAGTTGGGGAGATACTTTCTTGAAGTTCACATCCGACAGTCTCTAAAAGAGAGCTGGATAGCTCCTTGATCAATCTGCAAATGCAGCTGAGCTGTAAATGTGCTTACCAAACCAGTCCATCGTTCGAGACTCCCTGTTCAGCGGATGAACAGAGAGAACCTCTGTTCAGCTAGCTCCTTCTTCGTGTCTGCTACCATAACCATGGCATCAATAGGAACACCTTTAGACCTATGAAGCCAGTCTTTGGAGGAAGAAAATTTGTCAGGACGTTCAGGGATTGGGTCAATAGTGTCCGGCAACTTCAAGCCAAGAGGGAAACTACATCAATGAGTTTGTCTACTAAGAGTGTCACCCAAGATGTAGATGGGCCCACCCTGAAAGCGTCCAAAAACACAGACTCTTCAGGAGTTTGGGCAGAGCAGCCACCTGTCTGCCCAAGAATCTCCAAGATTTCTCCAAAGGAGTCATCAGCTGGTAATGATCATAGGGATCCTTCTCCCTCATCAAAGTCTCTGTCTTGTGCATGTGACTCCATCAGGGAGTCAATGTGCCTCCTTTTGCATGTTTTCTTTCAAGGAACTTCCCCTGTGGGATATTCAGGGGAGGTATTGGAAGAAAGGGGGAGGGACTTGGAGGCTTTGCTAGGCAGGCTGAACTTGGACAGGGATGATGGGCTCAGCACTCAGATCCAATGAAGGACGAAGGGGAAGGATCGGAAATAAGAGAAGTTGGTTCTCTGTGAACAGAGAAAGCCCTTTCCACAATCTGGAAAGCCAATGGACCTAGAACACGCCCCCCCCATCTCCCTCGAAGCTGAAACTATCGAGGAAGCAGGGGCGGGAATAACTCCTGATCTGTGATCTCCAGACAGAATTGAACCCAAGCTGTACAGGGCTGTAGCACCGACAGGAAGGGACGGATCCGAGAAAATCAGAGCCGAACTTCTCCCCCCAGATCCAACCCCGATATCATGGATTCGACTCACTCTGATCTGATGAAACTGGAGCAAAGCTGGTCAAGGCAGCTGTCAGAGATGAGAAAGGAAACTTCCTCAAATCCGATGCTAAATCTCTCGGATACCTAGAATCTTGGCACTCCAAGATCGCTAGTCGGATCAGAGAAGTAGACTGAATTAGAGTAGTGGGGACACTTACAGATACGACTGGGGATGGAGCTAACACCATCCCCATCTGGATTTGAGCTTTGAGGAATCTCCGCATCATCCTGTCCATGTCAAGATCAGACAGGCTTCTGGAGGACCTAGAGGAGGCAATTGATGCAGCCCTTGGAATGTCTGGAGGGAGTTTATAAAAGCTTTGAGGGCAAATATGAAGAAACTGCCCTGCTGGAATACTCCAGTATCCAAGCCCAACTCTCGAGTCTGAGGTAGAAGAGGGTGGCCTTGGACAGGTAGTCACAGTAATAGTACCTGTTGAATCCAAGGAGCACCTTGGAACAGACTGGACAGAAATGGGTCATGATCTGACAAGACTGGATCCAAGGTCTTGGCTGACTTAGCTGGAGGCTCTGAGGAATCCCTCGGGGTCTTATGAGGAAATTTCCTCGGCTCCGACAAGCCACAATGATTCACAGAGGGGGGTTTAACCCCTGATGAGGATAAAGAATCAACTAATAGGCCTTTTAAGATAAGCTTATTCCTGCGATTGGTGATGGCCCGAGGATTAAATCCCCTCACAAATGACATAAGCCAACTGCAGATTGTCTGGACATAAACAGTGTACACACTTACTGTGTGCATCAGATTGGGGAATTTTATGCCCACAATCTGAGTAGCACTTGAAACCAGTTGGTTTGTCAGACAAAAAGTACAGTTGTGTACACCTACCATAAATGTAGATGTTCGAGTGTCTTCACTGTTGCAGTCATAACTGTAGGGTGATCCTGCCGGCAGGCAGCCCGAGGTCGGCCAGAATCACAAAGTCTGGGTCCGGCGTCAGCTGTACAAGCTAGTACCCTGACGTCAGTACGCTCTGGTACATAGCCCTCAGCCGACGCCATCTTCTCCAGCCTTTCTTGCCACAGATGTCAGAAATTCCCAATCAACAAAAAAAGAGTCCCACAAGGAAACACAAACACACCATAAAGTGAAACAAGAGGGGATAGGAGGGAGGGAAACACCGACTGCAACAGTGAAGACACTCGAACATCTACATTTATGGTAGGTGTACACAACTGTACTATGTTCTTCGTGTTTCACTGTTGCAGTCATAACTGTAGGGTGGAATCCCAAAGCAGTGAAGAAAGGGAGGAGGCTAGATAGAAGAAGGGGCAGCAAGAAGGCCCTGCAAAACAGCAGAGGCAAAACCTGCCCTGGTCTTAGAATACAAAGGGAGATTGTAGTGCTTGGAAAAGGTATGCACAGAACTCCAAGTGGCAGCTTCCAAGATATCCTTGGTAGGGACTCCTCTGAGAAAAGCAGTAGAAGTGGCAGCTGCTCTAGTAGAATGACTTCTCACAGTACCTGGAAACTGTTTCCCATGATGAGTGTAACAAAATCTTATTCCATAAGCAATCCATTTGGAAATAGTTTGTTTGGAAATAGCCTTTCCAAGAAAACTGGAGGCAAAAGAAACAAACAATTAGTTAGATTTTCTGAACTCTTTGGTCTTGTCCAAGTAAAATCGTAACTGTCTGTGTACGTCCAATGAATGCAAAATCCTTTCCCCTTTATTTTGAGGATTAGGAAAGAACGTAGGAAGGTGAATTGTCTGATTTAAAGCAACTTTTGAAATCACCTTAGGCATGAAAGTAGGACTGGTCCTCAAGGATACTCTGTCAAGATGGAAAATTAGGTATGGCTCCACAGCCATAAGAGCTTGCAACTCTGAGACCCTTCTGGCAGAAGTCAATGCTAACAAAAGAACTGTCTTCCAGGATAAAAATTTAATATCAGAAGCCGCAGCAGGCTCAAAAGGAGGCAAAGTGAGTTTCTCCAAAACATAGTTAAGATCCCAGGCAGGGACAGGAGGGGTCCTGGGAGACCTCAAATTCTTAGCTCCTCTCAAGAATTGTCTCACCAATGGATGAGAAAAAACAGGAGGGTCAGTATTAAAATGAGCAGATATAGCAGAAGCATGAATCTTAATGGAAGAAAAGGAAAGGCCTTTAGACAAAAGGTCTGAAAGGTAAAGCAAAATAGACGAGAGATCAGGCACAAGAGGATTAGAGCCACGGTCCTGCATCCAAATACAAAACCTTTTCCATTTAGAGGCATAGGATTTCCTAGTGCTAGGCCGTCTGGCTTCAAGAAGAACATCCAAAACTTGTTTGGGGAGCTTAGAAGAAATCAAATTTCCTTGAAGAGCCAAGCTGCCAGGCAAAGGGTCTTGAGATGAGGGTGTAGCATCTGACCCTGATGCTGGGACAGAAGAGAAGGGTACAGAGGAAGGATCCAAGGAGGTTCCAAACACAGATGTTGTAAGGTCGGATACCAAAACTGTCGAGGCCAATTTGGAGCAATCAAGATGATGAACTTGGGCTTGTCCTGTTTTATCTTCAGTAATATCCGGGGAAGAAGAGGAAGAGGAGGGAAGGCATATCCCGAAAGGTTCCTCCAACTGAATGACAGGGCATCCACTTTCCAAGCTGTTTTGTGGAAGGACCTGGTGCAAAAGAGAGGCAGCTGATGACTGAGATGGGATGCAAACAGATCTATCTGGGGACACCCCCAAACTGCAGTTATCCTGTTGAATAAGTTGGTGCCTAGCATCCATTCGTGAGGATCCAAAATGGTTCTGCTTAGGCTGTCTGCTAAGAGATTCTGCTTTCCTGGAATGAAATGAGCCTGAAGATGCAGATTCAGACTTAGAGCTATGTCCCATAAAGTCATAGCTAGTCTGCAAAGGGGGTATGAATGAGAGCCCCCCTGCTTGTTTATGTACCACATGACTGTGGTGTTGTCTGTACGAATTAGAAGAGGCCCTGGTTGCAAAAGGGTCCTGAAGGCTAGAAGAGCATTTTGAACTGCCAACATTTCCTTCAGATTGATGTGCCAGAGCAGGTGATTCTTTGTCCAGGTCCCTTGCTGGCAATTGTTTAGAAAATGTGCTCCCCAAGCATAATCCGAGGCGTCCGTGGTTATGATTTGAGAAGGTTGAGGTAGACGAAAAGGCTTCCCTTCGTTTAAAGTGCACACCCTGGACCACCAAAGGAATTCCTTCTGGAGGCAGGGGATCAAAGGAATCAAAGTGTCCAGATCTTGGTAATGCTGTGACCATACACTTTTCAGGTACCATTGAAGCTTTCTCATATGAAGCCTTGCATTTGGAATTAACAGAATGCATGAAGCCATATAGCCCAGTGCCTGCAGGAATTTCCTTGCAGTGAGCTGAGTTAAGGTTGCCAAGGTTTTGAAAATTGAAGCCAGCTGTATTTGTTTTTCTGGAGTAAGGAAGGCCCTTTGTAAGGTTGTATCTAGGAGGGCTCCTAAAAATATCATTTGTTGAGAAGGAATCAATTGTGACTTTTTTATGTTCACTGAAAATCCCAGGAGGAGGAAGAGACGTTGAACAAAATTCAGATGTTGAAGTAAAAGGTCCTTGCTGTCTGCCTGGATAAGGCAGTCGTCCAAATAGGGGTAAATCTGAATCCCCTGAAGTCTGCAATAAGCCACTACTGGGGCCAGGCACTTGGTGAAAACCCTGGGCGCAGTAGATAAACCAAAGGGCAGTACAGAGAATTGAAAGTGCCTCAAGCCTGCTTTGAATCTGAGGAATTTCCTGCGTTCCTGCCTGATGGGAATGTGTAAGTAGGCCTCCTTTAAATCCAATGTCACCATCCAAGCGTCCTGGGAGAGTACTGGAAGCAGTTGTTGTAGAGTAAGCATTTTGAATTTTGGAATTTCCAAAAAGGTGTTTAACACTGAAAGGTCCAGAATAGGTCTCCATGAGTTTTGTTTTCTTGGAACCAGAAATAGTCTTGAGTAAAAGCCTTTTCCCATTTCTGAGAAAGGAACAGGCTCTATGGCTCTCATGGCCAGTAGAGCATCCACTTGATTTAAGGCCTCTGCCCATTGATGTTTTGGCAGATCTGGCCAACCGACAACCCTTGGCAGAGTATAAAAATGGAACTTGTAGCCTCTTAAAATCACGTCCAATACCCATTTGTCCTGGGTAATAAGAGTCCAATTTCTGTAAAAAAGAGAAAGCTTTCCTCTGAGAGGGGCATCCAGGTAAGGGGGTCCTGAAGCCCAACTGAGAGAGTCATTGAGTCTGCTTCCTTTGAGATTGGGATCTGTCTTCTCCCATTCTAGGTGAAGAAGCAGTCCATTGTCTGGATCTGTAAGAGGCCTGAGCTTGACCACGACCTCTGGAGCGTCTATATCTTCCCCTTTGAGGCCTGTCAGACGTGGGAAAGGACCAATTTTTGGAGGGCCAATTCCTGGAAAATCTAGGAGGCTGAACTTGTAAGAAATCTTTCACAGTCTGCATAGATTTTGCCTTTTCTTCCATCTTTTTAATAACCTCTTCAGCCTTGGATCCAAATAAAACATCATGCTGAACAGGGGCATCTAAAAGTTTAGCCTCAACCTGTTCCGGCAAACTTTGTTCATGAAGCCAGGCATGTCTCCTAATGACAGTACCAGAGACTGCGGCCCTGCAAGAAGCTTCCAAAACATCAAAACCACAATGCAAACTATGCTTGTTCACTTGTTCAGTTGCATGCAATACATCCTGCAATTCCTTATCCTCTGCACATGCTGGAAAGGTAGCAAGCTTTTGCTTCAAAACAGACAAAAGAAATTGCTGATACTT
>NC_056743.1:1275842315-1275913612 GCF_019279795.1 Protopterus annectens
ATATAGCCTTCCCTTGTGAAGCTATAGCATAGGATACAAAGAGCTGGTCAGATTTTCTGAAAACCTTAGTTTTATCCAAGTAGTAACAAAGTTGCCTGTGAATGTCCAAGGAATGCAGGAGTCTTTCTCCTTTGTTCTGTGGATTTGGGAAGAGCTTGGTTCCAAGCACAAAACCTTTTCCATTTGTCCGAATAGGCCTTCCTGGTGCTGGGCCTCCTAGCTTCCAGAATATCATCCATAACTGCTTGGGAAAGAGGAGCTGGCTGGATGCTTAGGTGATTTGCCATGCAGCCAGATTTAAGGTTTTGAGCTGGCTGTGAAGAATCTGATTGTTTTGCTGTGTGAGCAAATGGGCAATTTGTGGTAAAATCCAAGGTGGGCCCTGGGCCATATTCCTCAAAAGTGGCTACCAGTGCTGGCGTGGCCAGTCTGGGGCTATGAGTATCAGTCGTGGTCTCTCCTTTCTGACTTTCAAAAGCACCTTTGTGAGGAGAGGCAATGGAGGGAAGGCGTATACTGTCAGGTTTTTCCAACTGAATGAGAGTGCGTCCACTTTCCAAGCTTGGTGGTGCAGTGTCCTTGTACAACATTTTGTTAGCTGATAGTTTTGAGGACTGGCAAACAGGCCTATGTCTGGAAGGCCCCATTTTTGAGTTATCACTGCAAATACTTGTGGATCCAGTTTCCACTCGTGGGGATCCATGATGTTTCTGCTGAGGTCGTCTGCCAATGTGTTCTTTTTTCCTGGCAGGAATTGAGCTTGTAACTGAACTTGGTAAGCCAGAGCTGTGTTCCGCAAGGTCACTGCTTGCCTGCATAGAGGGTAGGAGTGTGTACCCCCTTGTTTGTTTATGTACCACATTACTGTGGTGTTGTCCATCCTTATTGTAAGTTGTCCTGGATGTAATAGATTCTTGAAGACTGTCAGAGCATTCTGTACAGCTAGCATCTCTTTTTGATTGATGTGCAGATTCCTTTGATCTGCAGTTCATACGCCTTGAATGCACTGTCCTGCCATGTGTGCCCCCCAGGCGTAGTCCGATGTATCTGTTGTCATAGTTTGCCTGACTGGGGGCAAGGTGAAAGGCTGACCCTTGTTGAGGTGACATGCCTGTGACCACCATAGAAACTCCTGTTGTAGGCAGGGAATGAGAGATATCATTGTGTCCAAGCTGTGGCTGTGTTGAGACCATACGCTTTTTAGGTACCACTGTAATTTCCTCATATGCAGCTTTGCAAATGGTGTTAGTAGTATGCAAGATGCCATGAAGCCCAAGGCCTGCAGAATTTTTCTTGCAAGTAGTTGGGTCTTTGTTGCCATTGTTTTGAAATACTGAGTCAGTTGTAGTTGTTTGTCTGGCGTCAGATAAGCCTTCTGGGCCATTTTATTCAAGCTGGCACCCAGGAATGTCATATTTTGTGAGGGTACTAGTTTTGATTTCTTTTCGTTTACTGTGCACCCTAGGCAACTTAGAAGATGTTTTACAAAAGCCAGATGTTGTAAGAGGATGTCCTTGCTTTCTGCTTGGATGAGGCAGTCGTCCAGGTATGGGTATATTTGAATTCCTCTTTGTCTGCAGTATGCAATTACTGGTGCCAGGCATTTTGTGAATACCCTGGGTGCAGCAGATAAGCCAAAGGGCAGTGCAGAGAATTGGTAATGGGTTGAACCTGCAATGAAACGGAGGTATCTTCTGCAACTTTGTCTGATAGGGACATGCAGGTATGCCTCCTTGAGGTCCAACGTTACTAGCCATGCTTTCTTGCCCAACATGGGAAGAAGCTGCTGTAGTGTTAGCATCTTGAATTTGGGTACTTGTAAGAAGGTGTTTAGAATTGAAAGGTCCAGAATTGGTCTCCAGGCATTGCCCTTTCTGGGAACTAGAAAGAGTCTTGAGTAAAATCCTTGGCCTTGCTCTCGAGTAGGTACCAGTTGAATGGCTCTCACGTCCATGAGAGCTGTAATTTGTTTTTGTGCCTCTGCCCATTGATTTTGTGGCAGGTTTGGCATTCCTCTTTTCATTGGCAAGGTGTGAAAATGGAATCTGTATCCTCGTAAATTATGTCTAGGACCCATTTGTCCTTTGTGACAATGTGCCAGTTGTTTGAAAAAAGTGCGAGTTTTCCTCCCAAGGGGGCTGCCAAGAGAGTGTTGCTTGACCAGATGAGGTGCAAGTCACTGAGTTTGCCTTCTGGTAGGTTGGGACCTGACTTCTCCTCCCTTCTGTGTTGCAGTGCCCCATTGTCGAGGTTTGTACTGGGCTTGTGGTTGTCCTCTGCCTCTTGGACGTCTGTATTTACCCCTCTGTGGTCGGTCAGTAGCTGGAAAGGACCAATTTTTTGTTGGCCAATTTCTGCTGAAGCGAGGGGGCTGTACCTGTAGGAAATCTTTGACTGTCTGCATAGATTTTGCCTTATCCTCCATTTTCTTTAAGACTTCTTCTGCTTTAACTCCAAAAATAACATCCTGCTGTAAGGGAGCATCTAGAAGCTTTGCTTTAACATGATCAGGCAGAGCTTGTTCCTTTAACCAAGCATGTCTACGTATAACAGACCCAGTGACAGCTGCGCTGCAGGAGGCCTCCAGAGAATCAAACCCACATTGTAAGGTGTGTTTGCCCACCTGTTCAGTTGCATGCAACAGATCCTGCATTTCTTTCAATTCAGACTGTTGAGTGAGAGTGGTGATTCTTTGTTTAACTGTGAGATTAGAAACTGCTGATACTAAAGCATGTGAAATTGGCAATTTAGTGCCCTCATAGTTAGAGTGGCTGAGGTGTAAACCTTTTTCCATCTGTCTAGTGCTCTGGAATCCCTTTCAGAGGGTACAGGATTTTTAGCCATAGAAGCCTTAGCCCCTTTGGGACTCTGGGAGATAGTCTCTGGGTCAGCAACAGGACTTTTATATAGAAATGTATGGGAATCAGGCACTCCGTAGTATCTGTCAGGCTTGGCTGGAGCAGGAGGTAGAGAGTCTGGGTTCAAACTGGATTCTAAGTAAACATCATCCACAATGTCTAACATGGGTGGGATGGCAAGTGGTCTGTGCTGGGGGAGTAAAAGAAACTCTGAGCCTTTTCTTCGAGTCAGAGTAGTCCTGACCTACCCAGTGGAAATGTTCCCTCATAGTGTGTAAAGTTTCCCTGAAGGAATAAGTCTTCAGGAGAAGCTGAGGGAACGGAATCCTCAGCATCAGAATCTTCATAAGGGGAGAAGGAGTACTCTTGGTCTTCAGAAGAGGCTGAAGAAATGGACACTTGTTCAGAGGATGCATAATATTCCTCTTGTCTAGGCCTTTTGTCAGGAGGAGGCTGGGAACCCCTGATTAAAGAGATCAAATCTTCAGCCATTTTGAGCATCTGTTTCTTAGGCATGGGGCCTTGAACAGGGGACTGAAATGCAGTCCTTTTAGATTTAATAGGAGTCTTTGTCTTAGGATACGTTTTAATGGCAAGCGACGTCGGTCTGAAAACGCCTTCGAAAACTGAAGGCGTTTCAGCAGCACCGGCATCTTTATCAGCAATGTCGTCGGTAGGGCCTGAACAAAATGGTTGCGTCGGCCTGGTACATTCCGTCAAAAGTTCCGAAGTGGTCTCGGGTATCAAATCTGCGGTAGTCAGGGGCTGCATTGGAGCCTCACTGAGGACCGGAGACTGGACCAGCCGCTGTCTGTCCTTATCCTTGTGTTTTTTGTGCACGCCGGTAGTAGGTTGCTCCGACGGCATACTGTAATTAAATTTTCTACCGAAGTAGTGTCGTGCGAAATCAAAGCGTCTTTTAATAGTACGTTTATTAAACCTAGCACAAAAACGACAACTAGTGACGTCGTGGTCTGGGCCTAGGCAAGCTATTCAATAAGAATGAAAATCCTTATGAGGTATTTGCTTCCCACAAGAAATACAATTGTTAACTTTTTCTGACATCGGTCTGAGGCAAGAAAAGTTTCCCCAACGGGGTACTTAGCTTTATAGAAGACTTCGGTCTGAAATTCGAATTAGAAAATCTCAGGAGTTGGCCGACCGGCACTGACGTCAGGGAAGAAGTGACAGGAACCAACACCGGACCAAGACTTTGGAATTCCGGACGACTGTGGGACCGCCTGACGACAGGATAACCCAAGTGTGATGACTGCAGCAGGGTAACACTATGAACATCCCAATATTTCTGACAGAGTACTCTGTAGGGAATTTTTAAAATCTGCCAAGTCATTTCATATACAGATTACCTTTTGAGGAATTAAGAACAGACGATATACAACAACCTGCCTTGCAAACTACTAGCTAGACCTACCTGTTCCTTACTAGAACTTTGGCTAACATAGAAAAATACCTGACACAGTTATAAGATCATGTTTCCATTGTTCGTATTATGCTTGAAATTAGAAAGTCAAATACAAACGTTATTCATTTTATATTTTGAGTTCTTTGGCATGTAATTTCTTGTTATATAAATGTTCAATAAAATATAATTGGACTCATGCCAAATAATACAGCCAATTAAATCAAAACTACCACAATCAGCCAAATCAAAACTACCACAATCAAAACAAAGATGTTGAAATTCACGAACACAACCTGATACAAAAAAAGTGCTTTCGCTTAGGCAAATTACTGTGCATCGCATAGCCCTTATGCATGTATTTTTTTATAAATATACACCACCATACCTCTCAACCATACCAAACTCCTCTGTATTTACCAGTTTTGAGGGCAAAATAATGGGGTGCCACGAAGTCCCGAGTGGCCCCTTTAATTCCCGATTTTTTTTTGCTTATTTTTTTTTGTGCGTGTGTGTTACAACTTTAAATTTACGGCTGACATCACCAGCCTATAGGGGCGTGTGTGATGACATCAGCTTCATTGGACTTGGTCAGACTGTGAACTGTTTTGGAGGGAATACAGCAGCAATGTCAGCTGTGCAAATTTAAGTCAGGATGATACTTGAGAAGAAATAAGAGTTCTGAGAAGCACAGGGCCTAAGCAGACAATGGTTCATTAGTACTGTCTTCAGAAGCCACTCCAGAAAGTGTATGTACTAAACAGAGATGGTTCGTTAATTTCAGTCGCAAAGCTTGTGTGTTGAACTTTTAAATGGGATGGATGCTACAGTCCTGAGAATGTCCTCTTTGGTGGTGATGCCTAGTAACTATGAGCATATTATCAGTTTGCCATCTATTCCCTATTGCAATAGTACTAGCTTATCATTTTTTTAATGTAATATATGCAATTTATTCCTTAAGGCAACAGGCACTTTATTTGTAGATCATGAAACAATGACATATAAAGTTTTTTGTTAGCAGCAACCTCTTCATTAGTTACAGATCTCTTTAATATGGAATTATTTAGATGACTTTTACTTCTGCAGAGATTGTGCATATTTACTGATGCTGGTGGACTGTAGAAGTTTGAGTAGACTTTTATGATGAAAATGTTCTGAATTGGGCAATTTTGTCATTATTGGTTCATGCATTTTGTTTCATTGTTTACTGGAAAAATGTTCAAAACAATAAATTTAAAACACACACTAACATGTGTGCTATATTATACAAGGAATATAACTTAAAACAATCAGGAAGGTGTACCAAAGAACACATATATGTTTTGTGTGCAAGGTGCCTATGATATGAAAACAGCCCAAAGGTAATCTTTATCCACCACTGGCCAGATGCATTTTCTTTGAATGTGGGTTTCAGTGCTGTTTCAATGAATGTGAGTTTCAAGGGCAGAAAAGCTTTAATGTTAAGTCTATTTTCATTGTGAGACTGTATTGCTTTGTTTAGCAGATGTCTATTAGTGTTTGTGCTATAAAATGTAAAATAAAAGTTTTAAATGAAATTCAAATAATCACTGTAGAAGTAAAGCAGTATGCACATTACAGTGTTTATGGTAAATGGGACAAAATGGCCAAGTAATGGGGCAATGGAATGGCTGCAGGAAGGAGGGCTCCATTTGACCATGATTTTATGAGGGGGAAAGGGTGGCAAACTCAAAGACAGCCCCAGGTGGCATAAACTCTAGCTATGCCACTGATCAGTAGGCCATGGAGAATGACTTTTGGAGGTCCTAGCGAAATATAAGATTCTTTTGCTTAGATTAGAATATTGTCTACCATTAAATGCCCTAATTTTACCACAAAACCCACATAGTGCAAGTTACAAAAAACAAAATCCTAAGGTTTATCATCTCCCTTCCCAGTGAGCATCACTGCTTCACATTTCCAAAAAAAAATGGTTACGATTTACTACAGGGTCTGAGGCCATATTTTGGTTGTCTGTTCTTCAGTTTGCATTTGAAAGTTGGTATCACACAATTCTGTTGGAGCGGGTTACATAATTATGTATGCAAAATTTATGCTAATCAGCATACAGATTTGTACCTATTTTTGATGGGCCTTTGTCCAGATTTTTGATGTTTCCAGGTTGAGAGGTATGTACACCACACACACACACACACACACAGCACTGGTGCTTAACCACAGGGGAAGGGCAAACTTCACAGAAGTTAAATTCCCCATTCCTTCACTGCATTTACAGCATACTGCTGCAAGAAATACACCGTAATACTAAAACACAAATTCAGACAAATCTAATCGAAAAAAATCACATATTTTAAAGAAAATAAAAACCTACCAGCTCTATCTAAACACAAAAATCACACACAACCACAGCAAACTTGATTAGATGGCATGTCCAACAATTCCTGTTTTTCTTCACCTGTATTACTGCTTAGAAAGCTACACAATCAGCAAAAATGGAGGAAGGCAGGGTACAACTTTTACTGGCTCCAAAGTTATCAAACTAAAACAATGAGTGAAAAGGTCACACAGAAAAAACAGCTGGTAAAAACTAAGAAAATTCTAGCCAAGCTAGAATTTCCACTGAGTGACCCCTCAAAACCTCTTGTATTACAGGCACACAAGATATATGCAAATGACCCTTATGAAAATCAGAAACACCTGATATTCATAAGGGTCATGTGCATATATCCCAATATCCCATATGCCTCTAATACAAGTGGTTTGAGGGGTCACCCAGTGGAAATTCTAGCTTGGCTAGAATTTTCTCTTAGCTCCAAAGTTATGGAAAATTTCCTTCAATTTCCAATAAAACAGAGTTGCATCCTGCATTTATTGCTTGGGTGTAAGGCTTTCTTCGATGTAATGCCAACAGCTGCTGCTGCTTTAGAGGATGCCAACTGTTTTAATAACTGGCAAAACATATAACTACTTGATGGATATAATGATTTAAGTACAGCTCATGCTATGATAAGTCTTTAATCACACCAATCGCATTTACATGGGTTCCTTGTTCTGGGAATGCAAGTTCATAGGTGTATACTATGCTAACGACAACTTTGGTGTTTATAAGCCTAGCTAAGTATCCCAATTGTATCCCACAAGTTTATGTGCCTTATTTGTTATTTTAAGGGGTATTACGTAAGCTACGGCAGGATTTACAAGCTGCCTCTGTCCACTAGAGACATAGCTGCTAGACCCAAGGTTTCTTTCCAATTTCCCATCCAGTGGTCCAGGTTTTCTTGAATAGGGTTAAGGAAGAGCTCTGTTTCACATACATGGGAAGCCTATTCTTGAGAATAGGAAATCACTCAGACACATATACCTGTCCCTCCAACATGTCTTATTTACGTTGCAAGCAAAGTTTAAATTCATAGGTTGAGTAATTCTGATGCTGTTTTTTTACATATATGCAAAAGATCTATCGGAGTGGGATCCAAGACGGCTTGTATGTCAGGCATAGATCGTCTCTCAACAATCTGTAGGAAATAGATTACAGAGACAGGGCTTTGAGGTGATATGGACAGAACATTATGTTTATGTCCTGTGTTTGAGGGCTGTGAAGTAACTTATCCTCAGTGTTGTGGCTTATGCAGTGGAAAGTTTTAAAAGGTTTAGGTTGAAGATCTAACTCAATCATTTTACATTTATCTCAACCAGCTCTTTAGCACAGAGGGCTAAAGCTATCATTACAGTCCAGATGTCCAAGACTGATCACAAGTTGGGGACTGGAAAAGCTGGACAGGAGATGATGTGAGCAACAGGCCAATGGCAAGTTCACCCATCCTGAGAGGAAAGATGCTGCTGAACTCGCTGTCCACAGGGGAATGCAATGCAGACCCTTCTATTCGTAAGCATGCATGTCAACAACTGAAGGGGGGGACTTAGGGTTAAAATTAGGATCACCAATGTGGCTATCTGTATGATGGTTTCTACAAACAAAGTGTAATGATTGGAGAAGGTTGGAGGGCTGGCATGCAACAGGGGGTTAAAAACCAATAAAAAAATTACACTTGTCTGAAGTCAGACTAGTATGTTTTAGAATCTGAACTGCAAAAAAAAAACTGCAAAGGAAGGGTCAAGTACAAATGAATTGCTGAAATTCAGGAAGCAATTTCTGTGGATTTGCCACCATGCTGGGGCTGCAACCTTACTGCTACGATAATAAACTTGGCAGCCTACGGTCAAAAAGCAATCATCCTTGCAGTGACTCCCTTCATTGAAATGTGCTTTTGGCAAAATGGCCTAAAGTGCAGTTTACACACTCGGATTTTGGACAACTTGACCACTATTGAATTAGTGTAAACAAATTATGTACATGAAGGCACTTACACTTGGAAACCTTTCTGTATAACATCTGTACAATAGTAAATTTATACTTCACTTACAAGTTTCTCTGATATCTGCAAATGTCTGCAAAATTATTCTTGCTTTTTCTGGCAAATTACTTTAGCTTTACTGGTTACTAACTAGCATACATACTTGCTTTTGGCCGAGGTCATGGAAGGATCGGTCTTCTTACGACATTATGTGCAAGTCCCTAAAACATTCTAATCCATACCGATTACCAATTTACTGCTCGGTGGCGTTCAGTACACCACTTAATATTATCACTCCACAAACATACAGCCATTACCTAGCACACCATGCCATCGAGTAATACTAAGAATTGTAAATGGTATCCACTTGTAGCAGTGCTACACATTTGGTTAATTACGTAAACATTACCTCTTCACAGAGTCTTTTTCCACTACTTCATAAGACAGCTCAATGTTGGGGTAGCGATTGCAAAATCTTGCCACATCAGCAATCAGAGAATCGGGCAGCTGTAGAAGTGCATTGCGGTCATCATCTTCCATCTCCATGATATCAAACACACTTTCCACTCCCTGCAAAATAATTCACAGTAATTACTCAAAGCAGCTAACAAAACCACTTAACTAATCAGCTTCTTGCAAAAATAGTGCCAGAATAAACTGACTATAACATCCACTCTGCATGTAAATGTATTGTTTTGTGTGGAGAAGCTCACTCATGTAAATGATGACTTAGTAGCACTAGACGCAACACCCTCTTATAGAAAATGCACTTGGCATGGCAAAGCTTTTTAAACAAAACCAAAGTATTAAACAAAGCTGTCTTAGTGGAAAGAACTCTGCTACAGAGCTACATGGCCTAGAGTTAATTCTGATTTTTAGTCATTTTTTGTGGGAACTTTGCATGTTCTCACCATACTGTTTGGGTTATTTCAATTCACCTCCTAAACATAAACATTTAGTTGACTGGGTATTCTTTGTGTGTATACACACAAACACATGCACAAGTAGATATTGCACGTGTTTGTGTCTATTTATATACATTCTAGTACATGTATTCTGGCCAGATGTATGTCTGTCCCATCTGTTAATACTATTACTACAACAGTGATCTAAGGAAGGGAATCCAGTACTACTGATCACATCTGGCACAGAAGTCAACATAAGAAAGAACTGTACTAAAAGATTCCCTATATAGAACAGTAGGCAATTCCCTGCATCACTGCTGTCTCGCGAGAAGCTAAAAGGCAACAAACATGTCCAATGACAGATCCAACATCACAAGCAGTGATGGTTTGCAAGGTGACTGTCCAAAAGTTTGGATTTGTGATATGAAGAGTAAAAACATTCTTGTTCAAAAGTGGCCTGAACCTGCTAACCTACTTGGCAATTAAAAACAGGCATGAATACACCACCATACCTCTTCAGCAATAGTCTGATTAGCTCCAATTGGGAACAGCGGCCAAGCTTTTGTCAAAAGCTCTATAGAGAAACCAGCTGGTCTTAAAACAACAAATAAATAAATACAGGATTGGTTCTCCCAGCTCAAGTAGATGGCAGAACTATTAAGGCATTTTGCACTCAACATTTGGTTAAGCCTACTTCTTGGGAAAATTTAAATAGAGCTGATGTACACATCAGAGAGAAACTTAGATTCGGATAAAACAACAAAGGCCAATAAATAAACGAAAAGTATTTATTGTATTAAATAGCTCAAAACCAAAATCTAGAGCATCACGTCTTAATAGCCTTCAAGGAATGAAAATCATTACCTCACACCTTAAATAGTACTCCTAAAAGTACCTGATCATACCAATTAAACAAATAATTAAATGTTGTGTCTTGTCTTTCAGCTTTTCCCGGTTAGGGGTCGCCACAGCGGAACTCTGATTCGCTAATGATTGGTAGTTGATTTTTACGTGCCAAGTTACCAGCCCTGACACACAACCTTCAACGAAGGTACGCCCATTCACACGTCTCCACGCAAAAGACGCTCTAGCTGAGAATCGAACCGGACAGCGTCTGATTGTGAGGTGACAACGCTACCGCAGCACCACCACCGCGGGTCTAAACAAATAATTAAATACTTAAATTAAAAACAAACTTCCAGATGCAGTCTAAGTCCAGCAGGGGTCAGGGGTTCCATATTTTAGAATAAATACAGTTTCTTTATACAAAAAGTTTTTTCTTTGTATCTAAACAATTATTTTCTCCAAACTAGTACCTTTAAGTTCTCCTGGATCACTGTTATGATGTAATTTAAAATGTGTAGCAAGAGGGCTCTCAAGTCTAGCATTCTTAATATCCCTAACATGCTCCTGTAATCTAAGTTTGAAAGCCCTCTTGTTTTCCACAATATAAAACAAATCACAGGAATATTTTAATGCATAAACAATCACTTCCATGTTACAACAATGTCTCCCACTGTGCCTAAAAGGTATACCATTCATTTTATCAAATGTTTTAAAAATGCACTTACACAGCTAGAACAATCGTCACAAGCAAAAGTTCCCATATGTCTAAGTTCCTTGAGTAAGCTGCTCCCAGGTATAATGAATCTACTGGGAACAATCATATCCTTAACATTACATTGCTGTTAAGAGACCAAAAGGGTATCACATAATACATTTACAAATTTTTTACATTTTAACAAAAGGGCATCACCATAATACATTTACAAATTCTTTACATTTTAACAAACACCAATAATACTTTACAATACTTATCACTTGTTCACTAAACATATTATATGTAGTAACTAGATACATTTGAGTGGTATGCCCACCCCCTTAAATTGTTTATAGCTACAGCCACCCATAATTATATCCAATACCTGAATCTCCTTCCTTACTTTAAGGATCTCATTGCTGTTTCCTTCTCATATCCCATCCCCAACAGCATGACAGTTGTCTTATGTAATTCTAATTCATTATCATTACACAACCTAAAAATCTGTAAAAATTCACCATAGGGGAGTGCTTTAATTATGAGAGGGATGGCAACTAAGTCCATCTAAAAAATGTCTGCCATTTTCAAACTTCTATGAAATTTAGTTTTCACCTTGCCATAAGATAAACCTTCAAGGTGAACAATGAAAATTATATATATATATATATATATATATATATATATATATATATATATATATATATATATTATACACACACACACACACACACACACACACACACACACACACATACATCTATCATATTGAAGTCCAACCTTAAGTCCAAATCTATTACGTACACTTTGTATAAAATTCCAAGCCAATTCATACCCTCCCTTGCATACAAAAACAAAATCATCAATGTATCTATAATATTTTAATACAAATTTACGCATACACTCCTGTCTATATAGATGCTCTAGTTCTAACAGACCCATAAACAAATTAGCATATATGGTGGCAAAGGGCATCCCCATGGCTGTACCCTGTAAATGATGATACATTACCTTATTAAATTCAAAATAACTGCATGTTAAATAAAAATGGACCAATTCTATTATACTGTATGCTACTGGATTGTCTCCTAAAAAGAACTTTAAAGCCTCAATGCCAAAATTATGTTGTATACTGACATAAAGGGCTTTTTACATCAATTGTAATCCACTACATTTCACTGGTCAGTTCCAAATATGACATCTTCAAGAAAATCAAATGGATCTTTAAATATAGGAGGATAATGTCATGGCTACAGACAGCAAAATTTATGCAACAGACCAATATTATGTAAAAAGTTATTATATGCAGAAACTATAGGCCGTCCTGGACGGACATACAGATTCTTATGAATTTTAGGAAGACAAGAGAAAAAAGCTATACCACACCCATCATTACTAAACTTACTTTCAACATAATTCTTGGATAGATAACCCAACCTATAAACCTTTATGAAGCAATTCCTGAAACTCTACCATAGTATTTTTATACTCAAACGTAGTAGCTGCTTTAAACACATTTCCATGACTGAGAAGATCATAACACATTTTTAAATACTGCGTATAGTGCATTACTACAACTTTATTACCTTTATCTGAAGGTTTAAAAAATTAGCTCTTCCTGTCTGCTAAAATCCTGCACAGCCCCCCCATTTTTAGTCAAATTATAATGAATCTTACTTTTATTTTTAGTAAAATCAGAAAAAGTGGATTCAATGACAAAGTTAACCTAGCACTCCATGTGTAAAAGGAGGTATAAAATTACTTTTACATGCTATATGATATGCATCTAGCTGGCAATATGCATTATATTCACAATCTTCCTCTATGCTAGATGCACATGAATAAAAACTTTCATCCATTTCAGATGTTAAATCCACTAAAGTATTACTAAATACATTGGCATCATTCCTATCAGAATTACTAAAAAAAAAATCAATAAGATGTAGCTTTCTAACTAAAAAAAATATATCACTCTTAAGCATATACAACCTGGGCAATACAGTCAGAATAAATTTTAGACCCCAACTGAGTACAGACATCTGATCATCATTAAATGTATAATCTGAAAGGTTTACTACTAACCCCAATTCAAATTCATCATAAGAAAGTATTGTTGTGTAAGAACTTACCATAACCTTAGACGTCCTTCTCTTCTATATGTTGCTGTATTCATGACATCAGGGAGTTTGCCTCCGGTGAACTGTCGCATGTCCGGCCATTATACAAATTTAAATGCTACCGCTAGGGTGCGCACGATGCCCTCCTCCTCTCTCGGATGTCGGTCATAAACAGAGGTCAGGTATAAAGCGGACGTCAGCATGCACCTCTTCAGAACTAAAAGCCACCGGAATAAGTGACTACAGGGTGGTTACTACAGGAAACTGGAAACAGGAAAGTGTGAGGGGGAAGGCTGGGTGGGAAACTATACAGAAGAGAAGGACATCTAAGGTTACGGTAAGTTCTTACACAACAATACTATTTCCATCTATTCATATGCTGCTGTATTCATGACATCACGGAGAGTGCAAAAGCTCCTGTCTTAATGAAGGGGTGGGGGACCAGAAGCAGTTTCCACAAACCCATGGAGGATGGCTCTGGCAAATCCTGCCCTGGCTTTAAAGACCATATCCAGTTTGTAATGTCTGGTGAAAGTGTGAAGCGAGGACCAAGTAGATGCAGCAAGGTTAGCAGCTGTGTGCTATCCTTTAAGGAAATCCCCTGAGGAGGACAGTGCCCTGGTTGAGTGTGCCCTAACTGGGGCTGGGAGTGACTTACCATGGTTGGTGTAACAAAGGAAATGTTTTTTGATATCCAAGAGGATATAGTTTGCTTGGAAACAGGTTGACCCAGTGCTCTAGGGGGATAGGAGACGAAGAGCCTGTCAGATTTTCAGAAGGATTTGGTTTTGGCCAAATAAAAACTGAGCTGTCTGTGTACATCTAGGGAGTGCAGTATCCTCTCAGCTTGGTTTTCAGGACAGGTGAGAAAAGCTGGCAGGTTGATAGTCTGATTTAGGAACAGGTCATTTACCACTTTGGGCATGAATGTGGGGTTAGTAAGCAAACATACCCTGTCCTTGTGGAAGACAGTGAAGGGGGGGATAGGCCATAAGGGCCTGGAGTTCGGAGACTCTTCTGGCAGAGGTTATGGCCACCAAAGGTCTTTCAAGTGCAGTACTGGAGGTAGTAGTCTTTGGCTGGTTCAAATGGTGGTGGTGTCAATTTTTCTAGGTCAAAATTAAGGTCCCAAGGAAGTGGAATGGGCTTCCTTGGTAGCCTGAGGTGCAGTGCCCCTCTCAGCCAGAGTTTTACCTCTAATCTAGATGCTAAAGGTGGTACCAGGCTTAGGCAAGCTGAGATGGCAGATAGGTGGATTTTAATGGAGGAATATGACAGTCCTGATTTCATAAGGTTACAGAGGCAGGACAAGACCACTGGGGGCTCTGCCATCAGTAATGGTTGGTTGTTTTTCTGATACCATAAGGAAAATCTCTTCCACTTTGAGAGATAAGATTTTCTAGTAGTTGGTTTTCTGGCCTCCTGCAGAACCTGGATCACGTCCTCTTTATATAGGGGTCTGAAGGGAATCAGCTCCCTATCACCCACAATGTGAGGTTCAGTGTGGGCAGTTGAGGGTGTAGGTGTGTTCCCTTGTCCTGTGTGAGCAAGTCTAGTCTCTGGGGTAACTTGTGGCGATTGCCCTTGGCTAGGTGAAATAGTACAGGGAAGAAATGTTGCCTTGGCCAGTAGGGAGTCACCAGCAAGATCTGGAGCTGTTCTTTCTGAATTTTCTGGAGGACTCTTTGAATGAGAGGGAAGGGGGAATGCGTATGTGTATATCCCCTTCCAAGAGATTGATAGACGTCCACCATCCAAGCCTCTGGGTGAGGTGCCCTGGAGCAGAAGGTCGGGAGCTGTTTGTTCATAGGGAAGGGGAAGAGATCCACATTTTGAATACCTCATTGATGGACATGTTCCAGAAACACTTCCATGTTCAGCATCCATTCGTGAGACAGGGTCATGGTCCTGCTTAAGGAATCTGCCATCACACTGTCTGCAGAGGGGATATATACTGCTTGGAGAAGGATTTGTTTCTCCAGTGCTACTTCACAAGCTTACAGTGCTAGTCTGCACAGGATGTAGGACCTTGTCCCCCCTGTTTGTTATGTACCACAGCACAGTGGTGTTGTCTATGTACCACCTTAGAGGCCTGGGAGAAGGTGACCCTTAAAAATATCCTAAGCCAGTATCAAGGCTCTCTTTTCCTTGATATTGAGGTGATAATTTTGTTGAGTGGGGGTCCATGCATTTCTCACTCTCAAGTGTCTTAGGGTTGCCCCTCAGCCTGTGTCTGAAGCATCTGTGAACAGGTATTGGTTTAGGGGTGTGGGATGTAGGGGCAGGCCCAGATTTGACTGAATCTGGGAGCTCAACCACTTCAGTTCCTTGAACAGCAAGGATGTATGGGGATCGTGAACTCTAGAGGATGTAGGTCTTGTTTCCAGATATTTCTCAGATACCAACTGAAATTTCCTCATGTTTAGCCTTGCTAGAGGGACCATAGAGATAGTGGAGGCCATGAATCCTAAGATCCTGAGGAATTCCCTGGCTGAGATCGTTTTGATGGGAAGAATACCCTGGAAGAAAGATGCGAGGGTCATGACTTTTTCTGGTGGCAGGTAAGTCAACATTTCCCTTGTCAGAATCTTGACATCCTAGAAACACCTGATCCTGAGATGGTGTTAGGGAGCACCTTTTTGTGATTTATGGCTAAATCCCAGGCCTGTAAGAAGGGAGATGGTGAACTGCATGTGTTGCAGGGCCATGGAACTTGAAGTAGCCTGTATAAAGATATCGTCTAGATAGGGAAATAGCAGTATTCCCGTCGTCCTGGTGAAGACTATGATTGGGGCCAGACATTTCGTAAATACTCTTGGGGCCACAGAAGGAACAAAGGGTAAAGCACAAAACTGTGCAGAATCCACTGAGAAGTGAAGGTACTTTTTCAATAGTGGAGGGATAGGAATGTGCAGATTGGCATCTTTTATGTCCAAGAACACTAGGAACACCTGAGGCAAAATAAGTGGAAGAAGGGTAGGGAGAGACAGCATTCTGAAGGAGGGGACTCGGAGGAAGGTGTTGAGGTGGAATAGGTCCAGGATGGGCCTCCATGGACCTTCTTTCCTGGGGACCAGGAACATTCTTGAGTAAAATCCCTTCCCTCTTACAGTGGACAGGACTTTTTGAATGGCTCCTTGAGCCATAAGTTCTTGCAGGATTTGGGGGAAATGTGGAATTTGGTCTCTGGGCAGGGAAGGGATGCCTTTGGGAGAAGGTCTCGTCTCCCAGATCATGAAGTATCCCTGTTTTATGATAGATAGGGCCCAGGAGTCCTGGGTAACCTGTTTCAAGGGGAAAGGGAGAGAGAGAGGTGCATGGAAAGAGGGGTGTCTGGATGGAGGGCCTAGTAGTCACAGACTACCAGCCTTTCCCTGAATGGACTGCTTAGAGGGTGGAGTACAGGAGAGAGACCTGGAAGCGTGTTGCTTCCTATGGTCCCTTCTAGGTTTAGTTTGCATTCTCTTAGTTGAGGACCTAACAAAACAAGTTTTAGCTGGGTAGTTCATCTGAAAGCGTGGAAATGGGGAGACAAAGATATGTCTCAATTCCTGCAGTTCCTTGCCTTTGGTCTGGAGGGTCTTAAAGAGTTCAGCAGCAGGTGACCCAAACAGGTTTTTGTTATCCAGGGGCGCATCTAGCAGCTTGGCTTTTACGTCATCAGGGAGAGGTTGAAATCTCAACTAAAATTACCTCCTGATGACAGATCCAGAGGCAACAGCCCTAGCAGATGCTTCTACAGCATCATAGCTGCACTTGGAGTGTTTGGTCACTTGTGTGCAGCAGTTCAGGAGGGAGGAAAGTTTTGCTTTAGCAGGAGAGTCAGGTAGCTCTCTCCCAGTTGCTTGACCATGTCTTCCAAGACAGCCAAGGAATACTTGGCCATGTGCGTCTGGTAGTTGATTGCTCTTACTGCTAGGGTTGCAGAAGTATAAGCTTTCTTTCCCAGGTACTCTATCATTCTGCTCTATTTATCAGAAGGCAGTAGAAAGGAGGATGGTAGTAACTTTGAGGTTTTGTCAGTGGTCACAGAAATAACTGCAGGGTCTGCAGAAGGAGCTTTATACAGGAAGGTTGCCTCCTCGGGCACCTTATAGAATCTGTCTGGATGTTTGGGTGCTTGGTTCCCCCTCAGTGACCGAATCGGATGCCTGAGATTCCCTTCAGGACGTGACCTCTGGCAAAGGAGAGATTTCCTCCGGAACTTCCGCTGAAGCAAGCTCCTATGACTCCGGCTCGGCCTCTGGGCCTTCACTGGCCTCGAGAGCAATGGCTGGAGTGGCGGGCGCAGCAGTCTGTTTGGGCCTACTCTTTTTGGCCTTCTTGACTGGGGGCTTGTCCAAGGGTTCCGATGTTGGGTCCATCCTGGAAGCTAGACGTTTTGAGTCTCTGATTTTCAAGCTATAGTTTTAGGGCTGCAAGATGGCTTCTGACGGTCTCTGGGACAAAGGCCTGACAAATACTACAAGGGGTATAGTCGTGTTCACTGCCTAGGCAGAATAGGCAGAGCTCATGAGAATCCTTATGTGGAATTTGCCTTCCACACTTACACTTGCCCTTCCTACCTGAGATGTAACTCAAAACAGTAGCAAGTACCAAATACAAAACCCCTAAGAGGTGCTTATCTGAAGTCACATGAAGAACGCCTCTACTGGCAACGCCATGACTGGAGCTGGCAGCCACAGAGGAGGCAGTAAAGTTCTGAAGAGGTGTGTGCTGACGTCCGCTTTATAACAGATATCCGTTTATGACTGATGTCCAAGAGAGGCGCAGGACATTGCGACCCATAGCGGCAGCATTTAACTTTTGCATAATGGCTGGATGAGCGAGAGTTCACTAGAGGCAAACTCCCTGATGTCATGAATACAGCAGCATATGAGTAGAAGAACATCAACCCCTTTTCTCCATAATTATTAACAGAACTTAGTCACTGAATCAATACCATTTTGTTCTCTTGTATCATTGCTGAAACTGTCCCTCTCTAGAAGTCGAGTTCCCTTATTCATTATACGTTCTTCCACATTTTCTATTATTCTTCAATGTTCTTTACCCTCTCCAAAGGTTTCCTTGCAGATATCTCGGTTCTCAGGCTGGAGGAAGAGGGGGATACGACAAATCATCATGCTACCAATCTGAGGAACCTCCTGTAGCTGCCAAAGTGTGTGATGTGCCATGTTTTCTGGCTCAGTTCCTGGTGTTGGAAACACACACTTGGCTGATGTCTCTTCTGATGGTTTCTCCAGAGAAAGGCTTTTCCATTATTATAATCTTGCAAGTCCCTCTGTAATTTAGTTTTTTTTATCCAACAAGTCTTTCTCAAAACCAGATAATTTCTCGTTAATGTCTCCCAGACACTGTTCCAACTGAGAGGCATTTAACTAGTTTGAAAGAGAAAGATAAACAGATGAAATTTCATCTTTTAATTTTCGCTGTTTTAGAGATCTCTCTCAATTAAAATATTAATCCTGTCTATGGAACACCGATGGGTGGCAGCCACCCACCTAACTTGAAATCTCTTGTCTTCTCCATTTGTAAGATCAAAAAGAGTAGAGGGACTTTTAAAGGCTCGCAAACCTCTTGGAGTAATGTCCAGTTCCACATAACGTTGCAGACTCAATAAATTAAAAAAAGATGTTCTAATTTTACAAAAAGCTCCTGTGGTTTAAGGGATAAAAGACTGGTGGAACACTTACACACCCAAGGTAGAGGGATTAACAGTTATTCTACTCCTTCCCTCTTCTAAGAGTCTTTCCCATGGTTTGGGCAGTACCTCACCACCAAGAATATCACTTCCACGCTCCAAAAGACACTCCCCTGTATGTACAACACAGTTCTCCATTGTTCTTCGTGTGAGATCACATCAGTCATCCCAGAAAATTCTAGGCAGGTACAAAAATGGATCACTGGCCACAGAAAAACAGCACCACAAATGTAGAACAAAAAAAAAAAAAGCAATTGGATAAAGCAACAAAGGCCAGTAAATGCAACGAAAAAGTATTTATTATATAAAACAGCTCACATCCAAAAACTCTAGTATCTCGGCTTAACAGCCTTCAAAGACTAAAAACAATTACATCACCTCACACATTAAACAGTATTCCTAAAAGCGTCCGATCATACCAATTAAATACCTAAATTAAAAACTTCCAATTGCAGTCTGTGAAATCCAGGAGGGGTCAGGGTTCCATATTTTAGAATAATAAGAAGTTATGTACTCACCATAACGTTCCATCTGAGTAGGTATCTTCATTTGTCTGCAACCTTTGGGATATGGATCCGATCTCGGATCCGAGCCAGCAACTTCTACCACAGCATAGATCCGAGCTCCTAGCTCCTCCCTTTACCCATAATCCCCTGCCAACCCTGACTGACCTCAGATCAAGTTTGCCTGATATAACAACTGTTACAGTGCCCCGGAAGGGGCTTATCTAAGACAGATCCTAAACAGAATCATATAGGTCAGGGGGAAGGAGGGGGGGATGGTTGCAGACAAATGAAGATACCTACTCAGATGGAACGTTATGGTGAGTACATAACTTCTTAATCTGAAGTAGGCACTTCATTTGTCAGCAACCTTTGGGACAGAGTCCCCAGCTACCGGAATCCTGGGTGGCCGTTATGGAAGAATATTCCGGAGCACTGCAGAGCCAAAGGACACCCTACCTCTGGAGACAACATCCAGTTTGTAATGGCTAATAAAGGTATGAGATGAAGCCCAAGTGGCTGCAGAACAAATATCATCCAAGGGGACCCTAGATCTAAAAGCCGCCGAAGTAGCGACAGCCCTAGTAGAATGAGCGCTGACTCCCTGAGGTGCAGGCCTTCCTGAACTCTGATATGCCAAGAGGATACAACTAGCTATCCACCGTGACAGGGTAACTTTAGAAAATGACTTGCCTAAATTGGTTTTGGCAAAGGAGACAAACAACTGGTCAGATTGCCTATGACCAGCAGTTCGATGAATATAAAAGTGTAATTGTCTGTGCACATCCAAA
This sequence comes from Protopterus annectens, assembly GCF_019279795.1. Lineage (NCBI taxonomy): Eukaryota > Metazoa > Chordata > Ceratodontiformes > Protopteridae > Protopterus > Protopterus annectens. The sequence continues at coordinate 1,275,862,482 of NC_056743.1, forward strand.
GAATGCAGTTTGTACTCTCCTTTGTTCTGATAGTTGGGAAAGAACACGAGAAGATTAATAGATTGATTAATATTAGCTTCCGAAGATACCTTAGGCAGAAAGGACAGATTGATCCTGAGGTAAACTCTATCCTGATGGAAGGCCAAATACGGCGGTTTAACACAGAGAGCCTGAAGCTCAGAGACCCTTTTAGCTGAAGTAATGGCCACCTGGAAGGCTGTCTTCCAAGAGAGGTATTTAAGATCAACCGTAGCCGCCGGCTTGAAAGGGGGGCTTGTCAAGGCCTGTAGAACCAAAGATAAATCCCATGGGGGTACTACCTCCCTGACCGGAGGTCTGAGAAGGAAGGCACCCTTGAGGAAAGCTTTACAGAGCTTGGAGGTAATTAGAGGGCCCGATTCATGCCCTACATGGTAATGCGAAATCGCTGCTAGTTGTACCTTGACTGTAGAGCAGCTAGCCCCATGATGAAAAAGGGTAGTTAGAAAATCCAAAACCGACGTAAGAGGCGCCGTGAAAGGATCTAAGTGACAGTGCTCCACCCAGATGGAAAAACGTTTCCACTTACTTCGATAGACCCTTCTGGTGGACGGTTTGTGTGCTGCTACTAGAATGGCTTTGACTGGTGAGGAGATTCCGTAAGTCCTTATCAGGAGTGGAACTGGAGCAACCAAGCCGTCTGCTTGAGGTTGACCAGGTTGGGGGTCAGAAGACCCAGAGGGTGAGTAATGAGATCCGAGAGGGGATCCAGAATCCAGGGTGGATGAATCAGATGAGACCACAGGTACGGGAAACACGTTTGACGAGGCCAGAATGGGGCAATGAGGATCATTTTGCTCCCCAACCGACTGGCTTTCTGTAAGAGTTTCAGCATCATGGGCAATGGAGGGTAAGTGTAAAGGAGACCGGGAGGCCAAGCATGAACTAGAGAGTCTCTCAGGGACTCCCCCTGAGGGGGGATTAGAGCGAAGTAACTGTTGCATTTGGTATTTGAAGGAGAGGCAAAAAGATCACAACAGGGTTGCCCCCATTGGGCAAATATTTGCTTCACTACTAGGGGATTGAGACACCATTCGTATGGGGTCAGAATTGAATGACTGAGCCTGTCTGCTAAGATGTTGGACCGTCCCGGAATGTGCGTTGCAATGAGAAAGCGGTTGGTGGATATCGCCCATTCCCACACTCTCATGGGATCGCGACAAAGAGGATAAGACCTGGTTCCCCCCTGTTTGTTGATGTACCAGACAACTGACATGTTGTCCGTTTGTACCGCAATCGTCCCAATCGGAAGAAGGCTGTGAAGTGCCTGCAACGTCAAAAGCACCGTCCTCATCTCTAGGACATTGATATGCAAGGAGGTCTCTATGTCGTTCCACGTGCCTTGGACCGTTCTGCCTGAATAGTGCCCCCCCACCCCAGGCGAGAGGCGTCCGTGGTCACTGTGGCGACGGGAGGAGGCATCGAGAATGGTCGTCCTGTGTGAAGGCTCGGGGACTGGAGCCACCACACGAGTGACCCTCTGCAAGCCCTGCTTAGGGGAATGGGATGGGACAGGGGGTTGCGAGACAGGGACCATTGCACCTGGAGGGTCCACTGCAGGACCCTCATATTTAGACGGGTTAAGGGCAGCAGAGAAATTGCTGCCGCCATGGACCCTAGAGCCCTCAGGATCAATTCCGCTGGTGGAGCAGGAAGTTGGAGAATGGCCTGAACATGCAACCTCAGGTTCTGAAGCCGATCGGGAGTCAGGAAAGCAAGCATTAGTCTGGAATCCAATCTCGCCCCTATGAAATCTATTACCTGTGTAGGAGCCAGAGAGGATTTGGCCATGTTGACAGTCAACCCTAGGCGTGGAGCAAGATTGAGGAAGTAATCCCTGCCTGAACAGAGCAGATGCCTTGTTGGGGTGATGAGGAGCCAGTCGTCCAGGTACGGAAAGACCTGAATTCCCTGAAGCCTCAGGTGGGCCGCTATAACCGCCAAGACTTTGGTGAACACCCTGGGGGCTGAGGTGAGACCGAAGGGGAGGGCCCTGAACTGAAAGTGACTGGCTCCCAGCCGGAAACGGAGGAACCTCCTGGAGAGTCTGTCCACAAGAATGTGATAGTACGCATCCTTGAGGTCTATCGAGCACATCCAGTCGTTCTCCCGTAACAAGGGGAGAATAGATTGCAGCGTGACCGTCCGGAACTTTTCTTTGGATACTGCCAGGTTCAAGAGAGAGAAGTCGAGGATGGACCTCAAGTCCCCCGTCTTTTTTGGCACCAGAAAGAACCTGGAGTAAAACCCTGATCCGAGCTGATCTGGGGGGACGGGTTGGATGGCTCTTTTTTGTAAAAGCTGCTGAATTTCTGTAGCAGCCGCCTCCCTCTGATTGGGTGGTACGTCGGGGAGGCTTCTGGTTTTGGGGGTTACAATAAAGGGAATTTGGTAACCTCTGGATATTATGTGAAGCACCCAGTGATCTGTTGTTATGGACTCCCACATTGCTAGGTGCCTCGAAAAACGCCCTCCGACTGCCTCCAGAGTGGAGCAGCCGGGCAACCCCTCAGGGGTTCTGTGTGGGCCTCTCAGAGAAGGGTTCTCTGGACCCAAAATTTCTGGGACCCCCCTCTGCCTCTAGGGCGGCGTCCTCCCTGTCCTCCTCTGCCACAAGAGGACTGGCTGTCCGGAGCAGACTGGGACTGATGCGATTTCCGGAACCACATCTTCTTCCGACCCTTTTGGTTCTTAGAAAAGCACCTCTGGGGAGCAGAGAAGCGGACTCAGACGGCAGACAACATCTTCCCGTCTTTCTCGCTCTGGACTAAAGTGTCGCGAACGGTTTTGCCAAACAGTGCAGAACCATCAAAGGGGGCATTCGCGAATGACGCCTTAAAGGATTCAGAGAAGTCACAATGTCAGAGCCAGGCTTGGCGCCTCATTACCAGGCCAGCTCTAGTGGCTCCTTCCATGGCGTGAGACAAGAGCCGCATAGAGGTGTTAGAAATGGAACGTAGAGTGGATATTCGGGAGGAGTACAGCCGCTTGTCCCCTTCCGACATGGACTCAGGGGGGAGGCAGCGTATTCTTTTATTAGATCTCTCTGCATCCGGATGATGTGTGCCATACAGTTCAGCGCCCTCATGGAGAAGGTTGCTGAACTGAAGGCCCGCTTCCCAAGGCGGTCCATCGCCCGAGACTCCTTGCACGGTGGGTGGACCGCGGAGCTCTCCTGAGCCAACTCCCTCTTGGTGGCCGCCGCCACCAACATGGCATCCACGAGGGGACCTCTGCTCCAGTGGGTTCTTTCTGCAGGGGGACTCAGGATCCTATCTGGGTGCTTGGGGACTGGATCTACAGTGTCCGGCTCCTTCCAAGCCCTAGTGGAGATAAGGGCCACCAGGGGGTCGGGGGGAGGGGACACCCAAGAGGTAGATGGCCCTGCTTCGAACGCCTCTAGGAATACGGACTCATCGGAGGAAGCCTTGGGGGCAGACCACCCTCCCCTAATCCTGAGCATTTCCATGATGTCTCCAAAGGAGACATCCTCGGGGGGTGACCTTGGGGAGGCTTCCCCTTCATCTAAGTCCGTATCTTCCGTAAGGGACTCGGGGGAGTCCACGTGCCTCCTCTTACACTTAGCCTTGTGAGGAACCTCCTCGGGGGGGGGGGGGGGCTGTCTGAGGAAGTCTCACCAGCAATGTCATGTTCCAAAGGAACACCCAGAGGCGCTGAAGCAGGCTGCCTCGAAGGCCGGGTGATGGGAGCCTGAACCAACTGAGAGGGAGTGCAGGGGGGAGCCGAAGCCAGGACCGGAGGCCCGGATGCACTCAACAGTGCCCTCTCCACCACAGCAAAAGCCGAAGGGGAGCCGCCCCCAATAGGATCTGAGAGTCGACTCCCACTCGGATCCGAAGTGGGGACCGGACCCGGGGCCAAGACCATCGGATCCGAAGGACCCGTGTGCTCCGACCGGGACGGAGCCGAAGTCACACCGAATCCCTCGGATCCGAAGCTCAGTCCACGGCTCCGAGAGGTCGGATCGGACAAGCTCGAGGGACCAGTCGGAACTGAAGTACCCAGTACTGTTGGCTCCGACCCACCCCCGGATCCAACGCGTCTCGGCTCTGAACGCTCCGAACACGGAAAGCGGGTCGGAGAAGGAGCGATTGGAGCAAGAAATGGGGTCTAGCTCCCCCCCGGACGGGGGGGGGGAGGCAAGAGCACTCCCATCTGCAGCTGGGCCTGGATGTACCTCCTCATCATCCGGTCCATGTCTGCATCTGACATGCTAAAAGTGGACCTCGAAGAGGCCACCGAGGCAGACCTAGAGTGCCACCTCGATGACCTCGACGGGGACCGGGTCCCCTCCTCCTCGGGTCCCAGTGAGAAGCAAGGGGACCGGAGCCAAGGAGGAGGCGATCCAGAAGCTCTGGAGGGAGAAGCTCGTTTGGCGGGCGGGGCCGAGGAGGAGGAGTCCTCGGCCCGCCGCTCATGGTGCTTCTCTCTCCATTTGGCTTTCCCGGCCTCCCTCTCCTCCGGAGCCAAAGCGGGAGGTTGAGTCCCGACCGGAGGGAGGGAGGCAGGGGTGGCTGCCACCGAGGGCTGGGTAGTGGCCACAGAAGCACCGGAGGCCAGAGCCGAATTCGGGGGCAAAAGGCCCACCAGAATCAGCTTCGACCTCCGGTCCTTAAGTGCCCTGGGATTGAACGCCGCGCAAATCGGGCATCCCGAGGAGAGGTGTTCAACCCCAAGGCACCTAAAGCACCGGGTGTGGCCATCCGCCGGTGAAAGCTTATGCCCACACTCGGTGCACTTTGAAAAGATGGCTTTAGGGGGCCTCCGACATAGTAGCACAGAAACACACTCACTAGGCCCCTACACACACCACAAACACACACTACGACCAGCAAGGGCAGGGAGGAAAAATAACCACAAATTAAATTAAATTAAATTGAGAGAGATACAGGGCTATGGGGTACCTAAACACTCGCTCTCACTCACACTAAGAAAAGGGGAAATAAAACAAAAAATTTTTCTCACAAATCCACAAAGTAGCAGGAGCTCGAAAATCCAGCTTGTAGCTTGAAGCGCGGCAAACTAGATCTGGGGTCAGTCAGGGTTGGAAGGGGATTATGGGTAAAGGGAGGAGCTAGGAGCTCAGATCTATGCTATGGTAGAAGTTGCCGGCTCGGATCCGAGATCAGATCCGTATCCCAAAGGTTGCTGACAAATGAAGTGCCTACTTCAGATATACAGTTTCTTTATACAAAAGTTTTTTTCTTTATATCTAAACAATAATCATAAAGAATTTTCTCCAAAATAATACCCTTAAGTTCCCCTGGATCACTGTTATGATATAATTTGGAAAGGTCACGGAGTCTAAGCAGGAGTAGAAAATTCCTCGACCACAGGCTTTACCTCTTCACCACAGGTGCTTCTCAGAAGGGTTCTCTGTATACTAACCAAAAAGGACCTCACCTGTGAAAGGGACACCCAGATTTGCTCACTCAGCTCTTCATGAAAATAAGAGTTAAGCCACCTTGCACATATAGAATCCTGCAACCACAGGTCTTCAGAATGTGCATCACTGGTATTGAAACTGTACTTGGTCACATGAAAAATTGTTTTAAAAACAGTTGAGAAATTTTTATGCATCTTTACAAACTAAGTCAGAAAACTTGTGCGTTTCTTTACAGGTCCCCAAAGATCCGGACAACAGATGCCTGTGTCACAGCCTGGGAAGACCATTCACCCAAAATTTCAGAGCGCATGGAACTGTAACCAGATCAAGAGGCACATCAACTTCAAAAAAATGAAGATAGTCATCCAAATCCTGAAACCTCTAGATCAAACAGGAAACTAAAGGTTCTGCACCTCCAGATGAAATAATGGAAAGAAAAAGAGCAAATCCTACATTTTGAAAGCAACTTACTGTGCAAGTCAATGCCCTCATCATCTTTTCCAGGGACAGACTGGCAGAGAGAGCTGTCTAGGGAAGGGTACATGTGTATGCCCATGGTTCTGTAGTATGCTACTACTGGAATCAGGCAACAGCTAAACCAAAGTGCAAGGAAATAAACTACAAGTGGAATGCCACAACTTTGAACTTGAGAAAACACAATGTAATCCCTGTGTACTGGAAATGGAGAGGCAGGCATTCATTTAAGTCCAGGAAAACCATCACAATTTAAAAGGACAAATAGGACCAGCATGTAAGGTGAACACTCTGAACTTTTAAATATTGACAAATTGGTTGGGATTGGAGAGGTTAAGGAATGGCATTCTAGGGCCCTCCCTTCCTTCCTTGGCACTATGGGTATTCAAATTGTGCTCTCCACCTTTTGGGACTTTGTGGTGCCCTGCTGGAGAACAGTGTTCAGCAGGGGCTTTATAGATTTTTTTTAAGTCGGACTGCAGCTTGTAATCCTGCCTTCCAGTCTTGCAGCACCTACTTGTCCCTTGAATTCTCCACCTTTTTTGTAGAAAAATACTACTCTCTATTAATCCTGGGAGAAGGCTGCCCTGGGTACAGAAGCCTGAAGGGCTGTGATAGGGCTTGAGGAAGTGGTGGAGATGTCGGAGAGGTGGTATACTGCCACAGGTTTTCCCAGGGGTGGGGTGGGGATGGGGTCCCAGCCCTGAAATACCTCTCCTTTCTAGTTTCCTTGTCATTTGTGCTTTTGAAAGGCAGTTTTTCAATTTTACCTGTTTTTCTTAGTTCTGTCATTGGTAAAAAGGTTGTTTTTTGGAAAAATAATTCTCATTATCCTTATGAAATGGCAGGCAAAACAGTTGCTTTACCAATGCAGTAGTCTCATTCTTATAGTTTTTACAGATCTTGGAAGTGAGAATGGTTAAAACAGCAACCTCTTCTCAGAGACTTCCCATACTCTGGAACAAACTACCTATCTATATCAAACAAACCACCTCATTAGCACTCTTCAAGAAAAATCTTGATGACTGGATGGGAGATAGGAAATTCATCCCGGGGATCACTTCTGTGGCTCTCCTTGGCAGGGGCACAGGAAAATAATATTCTTGGGTGGCAAAAGCCAGGGTACCATTTGGCTAGGCTTATATAGGCCCTAGGGCCAATAGCCTAGTACCTACCTATGAAAGAAGCTGTGCCTTTACGTTATTTTGCAGGGGTTGTAAACATCAGCCAGGCATATTTCCTTATAACAGTCCCTGTAACAGCAGCCTTGATTGCTGCATCCACAACAACCTACACACATTTAATGGTATATCTGCCCATAAACAAGCACAGTAAACTAAACAGTCGTGAACAATTCTACCTTCAATATTGCATCAGTAACCACTCCCGCTTTAGTCAAAACTGCTGCAGAAACTCGCTGTGATACTTAAACATGTGGGCCTAACATGGATTTGAAGGGTCAGGGTTGCTGAAGCATATCCCTTTTCCCTGAAAATGCTCTAAAATTTGACTCTTCCAGTTGCTGGAAGACAATTTGGGACCCCTTGGTGGCATCCTTAGACACCACAACTGAACCTGTCACTGGATTCTAATACAATTATCCAAAGAAACTTGAACCCAGTACAACCAGTTGCCTTTCTTTACTGTAGGAGGTTAGGAAAAAATGCAGGACTGGTGTGTTAAAAGGATCCACAAAACACTGAGACTGGAGGAAGAACCACAGGTTCTGGAATGTCCAGATCCAAACGGGCTATGTATCTTCTTTGGAACTGAGAAACCTCGATGCCTTTCCATTCAAAGTGCATCATAGCCAAAGGAAGAGAAGATTTGTCACTAGTAAGATCCTCATCTTCCCCTTTTGAACCAGAAAAGTCTCTCTCTCTTCCTCTTTTGTTGAAAGGGACTCCTGAAGCAGACAGCTAGTTAGGCCTTGACTGCAGGCAATAAAAAAACAGAAGAAATCATGTATCAGCTTCTGCCACTCCTGGAAGGGGATCCTGGGGTTAAGGAAAGGAGTCCACAGATCTGCCAGTTGGCAAGGTCTCTGAGAAGATGGCTGTCTCAGAATCAGACAAAATGGTGAAAAGTGACAACTCAGAACCTGGGAGTTGCAGCAGACATTCATGCACTTCAACCTTTTAATTACAGATGTACTGTCCACCACTACAGGGATTTCATCACAAGAAGCAAAGAAATGTGAGTTTGTGGCTGATGCCTGGAACTGGCATCTGGACTGTCAAGCAGGCAGACTGGTGTCAGCTTAGGAGATGTAAGACAGGCATCACCAGAGGCCTTATATCAGATGTTGCAACTAGGAGCTGTGGAAATGTCTCAGTGGTACTGGTGCCCTTGAGCTTAAGGGAACCAGTAAACATAGTTGCATTGTACCTGGTCATCCATTTACTCTTCTCTTGCTGGGCCTGCTTTAAGGAAGGGGTGCAGTCTCTGATGTGAATCAATGAGGAATGTACAGCTGTCACCTCTCAAAAAAGAGGGAGAGAGAGTTTCTTCTGATTCAAACCTGAAGGATGAGGATCTTACCAGTGGCAAATGTCCCCTTCCTTTGGTTATGATACAGACTGACAACATCCTGTTCTCTGGTTTTTCATTACAGGGCATCTGAGTTGGAGAGATCTTACCTCTAATGAGGACCCACTTAAAATGGGAAGGCAACATCATCTCTCAGTTCCAAAGAAGATACATAGACCTTTTGGATGTGAACCTGCCAGAACCTCTGGTTGTTCCTCCACTCTTTCAGGCTTTTCTGGATCCTTTCAACACAGCACTCCTGGAATTTTTTTCCTAACTTCCTGCAGTAAAGAAACATTAACTGGTTGTACTGCTGGATGGTTAAGCTTTTCTAATCATACACACACACAAATGGGTATAAGCAAAATCTGTAAGAAACAATAGCACTGTCTGTGTGCAAATTACCTAAGCAAATATTTATTCAAAAGCTACTTGCAGGATATAAGTTTGTGAATACCAACATTCTATTTTATTTGGTGGCTTGATATGCTTCCCCTTCTTTGCAGAGGGACCATGTCCAATGGCTCACTACCCATTTCAACCCATTCGTTCCACAGATGACAGCTGGGTATCCTGGGCTAGACGAGAGCCCCAAAGTCTATTTTATCTTGCTTGGGACATCCAACTGGCCCATTTCTTCTTTTAGAGGCAAGAGTCAGGTAGTAGGGGGTGGGCAAGCTAGTGGATCCTGCTGAGCAGCCTATCCCTGGTGCTCTCATCCACCTCAGCAATTCCTTGAGCTCTACAAATGCTGTCCAACTTCAAGAAGATGTGAATACCTGCACATTCACATGCACAACTTCATGGTTTGCTCAGTGTAGTAATCCACCTCATAGCATATGTTCTGTAGGCTGCTGCTCAATGGGTGCAACACTCCACATGTAAGCTACATGTTACCCAAATGGCAAGCCCCAGCCAGCCCCCCCCCCCTCTTGGATGGGTGAAACCAGAAGCAGTAGCCACTCACTCTCTTCCTCCTAGGCTCATCACCCTTTAGCACCTGTGCCTCTCTTTGAACATGGGCATTCTAGGGTGCAGTCAGGGCTTCATCCCCTCTGGACTATGGGGGCAGCAGTGGCTTGATGTTCTTTGTAGCACAATATGCTTTTGTGTACTATAAAATAATTACATGCAATATTACCCAGGTTATTACTATTCAAGGTAATTTTTTTCATTAATTTTGTTTATAAATGTAAAGAAATGGATATCATTCCAAAACAAACATGGCCCTAAAGTTTTGAATTTTATTATTGTACAAATACTGCTAACCAGAATTTCAGAAGTATAAAACCACAATGAGCAATAAGAAATAATATACACTAAATTTAACAGCATGTAACATTTTGCAATAAACTGAAGCTTCACTGTGATACCTCTCAGCTCTTGGTTCTCAGTTGGGAAACCTTCTGCATGGAGTCCGCAAATCCTTCCTATGTCTACAAAGGCTAATGCCTGGTGGCCTGTTTTCCTCCCACATTCTAAAGATGTGTTGTAGGTGAAGTGGTAACCCTCCAAAACTGCCGGTAGGGATGTTTGTGTACTCCAAATGGGCTACTGCCCCATCTGGATTACTTTCTCTGCTTTGTCTACCGACTGCTGAAGCAGGCTCTAAATACATGAATGAGCTATTAAAACATACTGTATTTTCATGTCTGATGAACTAAAATTTACATAATTTTAACAAAGGCCAAAGGTTTCTTAAAAATACATCTCTCCCTATCATTTATTATATATATATATATGTGTGTGTACACACACACACACACATATATATATATATATATATATATATACACACACACACACACACACACTAACCATTTCCTACATACAAAGAACTGGAGACCAAAAGTTTTTTTTTTTTGGGGGGGGGGGGGTTGTGGTGGTAGTTCTATAATCCTTCAACAGCAAACATTTGCAACCAGTTGCCATTTCCAGTTTTTATGTAGCTGGCATTTAATCAAAATCAAACTAAACAGCAATAAATAAATGGCAGAACTGGATGCCAGTACCTCACTTTCATGCAGTGACGACTTCAGCTGTCATGCAACTTGCATGCTGCAAACAGTAAGCTATAGCACATTTACCTCTAAGTCTTCAGTTAGACACTGGCTCATGTTTGCACAATGCTAATGTTGTTACAGTGCTTCATAAATCCTTCAGTTCCCCTTTACCTTTTCAGTGCAGCGTTTGATGTGCTCCGCAGTGAAATGTGGCAGCTGTTTTAGGTATGAATCCTTCGACCACATAGCCTGAGTTACCATCTGAGCAAGTTCCATAGCAGCCAGAGCAGGGCTTAGCCAGCCATTACTGGACAAGACATCCACACAGGCCTGGATAAGACGAATTGCCTATAAAACAAAAACTACTAGCATGAGCAAGTTTATAAGCAACACAGTGTAAATACTGCTTAAAACTATTAACAAGAGCAAACTCCATTATAACTTACTTTTAGTCATTCGGTAAAGTATGATCAGTGACTGATGATGGAAGATATTGAAAATGCAGAAATCTCAAGTTTTTAGGAGGAGATGAGTAGTGACAGATCGGGAGGTGCAAATTAAGAGTATGACATGGACAAGAAAATGTTAATCTGACTAAATGCAAAACAGACAATTATACGGCAAGAGATTAAACATGATTTGTGGTACGTAATAGGACTGTTGGCTGGTTACATCTGACATGTGGAAGTAGGCTGACACACACAATACGTTTACATGACTGAGGAGTAGCCACAATGCTGATTATGCAACAAGTTTGTGAGACTCATGATAAAGTGTTATGAAACAACTGGACAAGTAGAATATATGGACCTGCAATCAGCTACAATTTGGCAAATTCACAGGATAAAGTTAAGATGGACTACAGTACAGGAAGGACAAAAACATATGGGCTTTCTGAATAATTCATTGTGTGTAATAAAGAGATGTGATAACCACTGATCGAAACTGAAAAAATATACAAAGCCTGGAGTTTCCTTGACTAAATTTGTGCCACATTGTGAAAAGAACAAGTTTTGTGGCAACAGTGAATGACGTTTACAGAGGCTAGATAGGGTGTGTGTTGAACTACTTGGCGGCTGCATTTTAATAATGAAACATTTGTAGACCAATATTAGAGAAGATAAAAGGTGAAAACAGATGTACAACATTAACCTTTCATCATGCTGAAAGTGCTCTGGGTTGCTGGAATGTTAACATTTAGAAATGCAGATGCCATGATGACGTAAGATAAAAGCACTTCTTACACAAGTATCTTGGGGCAAGGATTACAGTGTTCGCTCTAGTGCAGGGGACAATGCGAGCTTATCAATGTTAGGAGATGAATGCGAAAAATAAGATGATTTGAGTAGACAAAGGAGACCATTTTTGTGTGCTGTAGCTAGGGCACTATGGTTTGAATGCATGAATATTTACTCCTTGAGGGTACAGGGACTGGGCAATGAGCTCTCAATCTCTTAGTGCAAGAAATCTGGACAAACACTAAAATAATGGGGCACAAAGTTCCAAGAATAGGAGTGATTTTATATATTGGTGTTATAAAATTAGAAAGTTGGTAGAATAACCATTTGTGTTAGCATGCATTTTCCAAGGGAAGTCTGAAACTCAAATGTATATCATTATTTAATGATTTCAATCCTCAGTGCTTTGTCAGAAAACCACCAATTGTATGAGAAATAGACTAAAAATATGACACAAAAATCTGGACATTCTGTGAAAATCTGAGCAATTGAGAGGTATGCGGATAACAGCCGGGGAATTTACAGGTTAAAGACTGCCAATTTTGTGCCATAAAAATTCACCGTAGACACAGACTTCTATTTGAAGAATCACTTTATTCTATAGAAAAGTATTTCCAAATAGGAAATTCTCTGATGGGGTGTGTGCAAAAGATCGGGTGTCCTCACTGTCTGACTCAGGAAACGGATGACTTCGGATTCACAAACCAGTTCAACCTCCTTAGAGTCAATATAGTCTTCTTGGGGAAGGAGATACAAGTTTCACCTTTCTTTTCACAGTAGAGATTCCTGACATTGATGGTTGCTAGGCTGATGACTGAAATTTCTTGAGGAAAAGAACAAAATCCTGAGCCAACTTCATCAATTCTTGTTTGGGGGGGGGGGGGGGTTGGGTAGAGGGAGAAGTTCTAATGGAAGCTGCCCACGGCTTGAATGTCTTGGCCACATATCCACCTCGGATCTGCTGCCACAGGTGGGCACAGATTACTTCTCCTTTGGAACTGCTGACATCCTTGTATATACCAGAAGTAATGGAATGCTGCTCTCATTCTCAGCTATCAAAAATACAAGTGTTGGAAACAAGAGATGTAACCTCTGATTGTTGCACATGGTTTTAGTGTGCACAGATTTCCCACTGTCCAAGTGCATGACAGCCTCATGGTAGGGGGAGGGGGTATGCTAAGGACCTCTGTCCAAGTATGTGTCAAGAGTAAGAGACTGCAATAAAGCCTCAATGGATCAAATAGCCTTGAGCCTAAGGTGGCCTTCAAACTCTGTGGATATGTTTTTGGCTTCCCAGGATCTTTTTTTTTTTCAATAATAATTCTTTATTATTTTTCAACTTGTTCATACAACATTTAAGCAAAAAAGAAAAACAGATAATTCCCAAACAATACTTCTAACAACAATTCTACAACATATGTACACTATTTACATGAATGCTTCCATCGGTTAACAAAAAGCAATAAAAAAGAACATGTGAAGAAGCTTATCAGTAGGCCTAATATATTGTAATAATTAATTTCTGATAAATTTTCCTTTTAAGGTATACATGTCCAGGGGTTAAGCTGGGTTTGGTACATTAAGCCAGTATAATATTGAAAATTTGTTCCCATATTTTCGGATTTATATTTTTGCTATGGTCATTGATTAGTAATTTGTGGGCTAATATATGTTTCATCGCAAAAATCTTAAAGTTGTCCCATGAAGTTTGAGATGGATTCAACCAATTTGTAGCTATGTAGAGTTTCATTAATAAAAAGATATTTATAAGTATGGTCATTTGGGATCTAGACAAATAATTTGGAGGGATATGTAAAATCATAAATTCCCAAGAAAGCGTTGAATTTTGGTAACCCATCTTTTGAAGTTGAAGTTTTAAAGAATTCCAAAGTTTATATATACATTTGCAGCTCCAGAACATGTGAAGGAGGTCAGCAGTTTGATCTTTACAGTATGGGCATTTAGGAGAACTTTTAGAGTTAAATTTATGCAAGCTAAGACGTGTATAGTAAGCATTATTAAGTATCATAAGTTGGGTAAATGTTAACTTTTGAAGAGAGGTTGATTTTATTGTTAAATTAATTGCTTTTAATATTTTACTTTCTTCCATCAATGGTATTTTTTCTTTCCAACAGTTTGACAAAAGGACTTGATTTTGATATTTAAAATGTTTATCAGTTTACTTGTAGATGTTATGAATGTGGTATCTTGTAGAAGAGTTTGCCATAAATTTGAACATTTTGTTAAGTCCTCATCATTAATTTTAAAATCTTTAAAGTAACTTATGGAAAGTTCCTTTATCTGTCTCCATATGACAGAGTATGATTTGGGAAGATTGATTTCCGGTCAGTTCATGAGTTGAATAATTGAGATATGGGTATATATCAAGAAGAGTTAAATTAATCATACCTGGAAATTTTTTAGATCTATTAATTGATTATTAATTTTCAGGTTGGGATTCCTATGAAAGGGTTGGAAGGCCATCATATGTTGAATAAGATTTAATGACTGAAAAAGATTTTGTAGTAATGTTATATATATTTTAATGTGTTCCATTATAGCATATGATTTAAACGTGTCTTTTCTTAAGAAAGGTAATGATTTGGGATTAATATTCAGACTTAGAGCATGTTTGCAATTCAAGATTAACCAATTTGGTGACCATTTATTACTAGATGTATCATAATTAGCAATTCTTAAAATTCTATTAGAATTTATAATTAAATAGTATGTTTCAAAATTGGGTAAGTCTAACCCCCCTCTATTTTTCGGAGTCATCAATTTATCATATGATATTGTAGTTTTCCTTGGTTCCCATATAAATTTAGCCGATTCCGTGTGAATTTGTTTAAAGAACTTCTTGGGGATTAGAATTTGAGTAGATCTGAAGATATATAATATTCTGGGTAATACATTCATTTTAATAATTGAGACCTTTGCTAATGATGGTAATTTCAAATTATTCCATCTCCTTAAGTTAGATTAGTATGTGATCCCAAATCAGTTTAACATTATTGATATAAAAGTCTTTGTTATCTGTGGAAAATTTAATACCTAAATATTTAATCTTTTCTTCAGATTTTACTTGCCCTACAAATGGTAAAAGTGAAAAGGGTTTCGGAGTTTTTAAAGGAAATACATTGTTTTTTAAGGTTTATTTTGAAGTTAGATATTACTGCAAAGTCATACACAGCTTTTAATAGTTTTTGGGTATCTGAAATTGGTGTTGTACAGTATTTATTGAGATCATCAGCAAAAGCAGCCATAGAGATCTTGGTACCATAAAGTATTGGGGCATTATGGTATATATTTTGTTTAATATGTAAAAATAAAGGTTCTAGATATACATTAAATAATAAAGGGCACCCTTGACGGGTTCCGTTTTTAATTTGTATTCTTTTGGAAAAGTTTTTATTGATGTATAAAGTTGTATAAGGATTATTATATAATATTTGTAACGTTAGGATAAAATCATGAGGTATGTTAAAATATGGTAAAATATCAAACAGAAATTTTATGTTAACTCTATCAAAGGCCTTTTGTGCATCGATTATAAGTGAATACATATTTAAGTTCCTTTGACAGGCATAAGAAATTAATGTATGAAGTGTTATTGTCACTGGTTTGTCTAGCAGTTAAAAATCCGGCTTGTTCATTAGATATTATTAAATTCATTATATTCTTAATTCTATTAGCTAGAATAGAAGTCAGGATTTTCATATTATATTTAAAAGTGAAATAGGCATATAATTATCTGGGTTTTGAAGATCAGAATTTTCTTTAGGTATAAGAATTGTTTTTGATGCATTAAAGTGAGGGTCATTAATTTTATTGTTAATTATATAATTAAATGTATATGAGAGTATTTTACCAAAAGTATTGCAAAAAGTTTTTATAAAACTCTGCAGTAAGACCATCAGGGCCCAGCACTTTATGGGATTTCAACTTTTTAATTGTCAATAAACTAGTCCAAGATAGTCAATAAAATTATTTTTTTCCATAAAACTGCAGAAGATAGATCTACTAACACAAGTCTCTGATGCCCATTATATCAATTAAGATCTCATTACATATTTAATCAATCAGGACTTTAAAGATATAGCTCCATTCTTCTGTACAAGCATAGTGTCAATATACTTCAGAGTCCTCGCAAAATCTAAAAAATCTACAATTCACTTTCTAACTTATGTTCCTATATACATTTAATCCTTGTTTCTCATTCAAAAGTTTTAATATCTAATTTCATGTTAATGCTCATATTGTATTCTAAAAGAGCTCACATAAAACATGTATATAACAATATGAATAATCAACATGTCTGTAAAACTTTATATATAAAAAAATATAATATTTAAATGAATTGTATGTACTATTAAATTGTATTTCTTCAGTGGAAATTGATTTAATTAAATCTTCCTGAGAGTTATCATCTATTTTCGGGAAAATAATTTTTTGCAAAAATCATTACTAGTCCTATTTATAAGTGATTCATTTTTATCACCATAAATTTGGGAATATATCAATTCAAAGGTATTTATAATATCTTCAGATTTTGTATATATTTTATTCTTGAAATGTATTTCCGGAATTTGAGAGGGTGTTTTAGATTGGTTAATAATTCTAGCTAATGCCCCTGATGGCGTCTGAATACGGTTAGCATATCTTGCTAGCAATTTATTTTCATGGAATGTCAACCTGTTATTTTGGATCAAAAAAAACGTCTTTCTGACATTTTAATAATTCCGTTTCTGTTTGTCTGTTATAGTTCCGGATTAAATCCTGATCTAGTGTTTTAATTTTATCCTCTAACATATGTACATCTCTAAGTTGGATTTTTTTATAATACAAGGCTTTTTGAAGAAAAAATCCCTCTTACTTGAGCTTTAGTTGTCGCCCATTCAATATCAGGTGTATGTTGCTGTTTAGCTAATTTAACTAGTAGAAGATTGAGAATATCTTAAATTTCCTGGATTATTTCTTCTTTATTTAGCAAGTTTGGATTTAGGGACCAATTATAACCCCTTAACCACTGTGTGGTACACTATTTCTAAGGTCTTTAGCAAAACTTAATGTAATTTTAGAGTGATCAGATAAATAACGAGCTTGAATAGATACTAAGGGATCTAGATTAATCAGTGTTTCTGAAATAAAAAAAGTCTATTCTAGACCACATTTTGTGACAAGTTGAATAGAATGTGAAATTGTTTGTGTTAAGATGATTGTTTACGTATTTAAAAGGATCATATAGTTTAAAGTCATCTTTAAGTTCGCTTAGTGCTACTACTGCTTGACTATTAAATGACCTTTGTGGACTTGATTTATCCAATTTAGGATTCTGATAGGCATTCCAGTCCCCTCCTATAACTATATAGTGGTTGTTATATTGATTTATTACAGGATAAAGTGATGCTATGAAAGACTGTTGATTATTACATGGTGCATATACGTTAAGAAGTATGATGGGTTTATCATAAAGAGTAGAGGAGAGAATCACAGAGCACCATCTTCCTTCTTTATCTATTTTAGAATCTAGAATTTTTTCTTGATATTGATTTTTTATAATTATCGCAACCCCCGCACTATTAGTTTTTCCTTCAGTGGCTATAATTTCTCTAATCCATTTTTTCTTCTTAATATCTGCCCATTGATCATTGGTCAAATGAGTTTCCTGAAGTAATATAAAACATGCCTTAGCTTGCAGAAATAAATGGATAAATAATTTCCTCTTTTTCAAGTTCTGGAGCCCTTTAGTATTCCATGAATCTATTTCCCATATTCCAAAAACTTTATTTTGCATAAGTGTTCTATAAATTGGAGAAAATATGATAAATTAAGATGAGTTTTAAACATATGTATACTAAGGAAGCATTATTTAAATCCAGTCCCATACCAGTGCCTACCCACTATACCCCTGGACCAGGACATATATAGGTCTTTTACGTAGTAAAACATTATAAAGATTAATAACATTGACAAATATGTGTTCTTCAGGTTAAATATATATAAAATATGTAACATACAAAAAACCTATATAAACTACACCTAAGTCTACAAAGCCTAACTTATGCATTCCCTATTAAACACTACTATTCATCTACATCTCGTTCTATCTATTTACTTGAATAAGTCAGGAAAAAAACATAACAACGTATATGAGTATCATCAGTCATCTCCATTGAATCTCCAATGTCTACTTTAATAGTAATACTTTAGTATATCTCTATAAAATATTCACAGATCAATGAAGCAGTTATGTTTATGGAATATATAAGTAACTAGTTTTGACCTTGATTATACGTGAACCTACACTTAAACCTAAAAATCAATATGAGACACTATCAAGAGTTATAGATACAATGATCAACCTGTATTTGGTCTAAAATGTCTTCTATTAATTGGAGAAAAGATGATATAAATTTTAGGTACATCATACCTATACAGGGATATAAACATATATATATATATAGTGAGAATAAATAACCACGTTTCTACCAATCTTAGATCCTTCATTGTTTATGTATTTTTCAGATTTAAACTGGAGTAACTTGTATCAATAAGTAATAGAAGGGTTTAGCTTTCGACTTTTGGAAACCAAAGCTTTCATAGTTATAAAGTTATATCACATATACCTAGTGTCATATATACCCTTTACCATATGTTATAAATATTTAAAATAGTTCTGATTGTTACATAGGTAAGCCAGGAATCAGCAACACTGCTTCATGCTACTCAAGCTACATTGACATCTACATACATTTAGAATCCTACACTAGTGACTCTTATTCCAGATTTTATATTAATTAAAAGCTATTATAATATTACGTGTACCAAAATAGCTATAAACCAGTGATAAATTTTTAAAAACGTTTATATAATTTCTTACATTGTATTCTGGACCCTAAATAAAGAAAAAGCATAACATCAACACTTATCAGAAATCTCAGTGTATTTAACTACAAAGTTGTCCTATTTTTTATAAGTAAAATCCAAATTTTAGTAATATATGTGCAAGTCATTTCTATTGAGGGTCTTAATAAATCAGATTATATAATTGAAAAGTTAAATCATTATGAGTGAATATGATTATCAACTTGTTATATATATTATGTAATAACTGTTTGGAACCTTCCCAATAATGATTCTCAAGCATTAATACAAGATCGGTTTTACCCTCATGTATGCTTCATGTTTTCAATTATAACTCTATATACTTACACAAGTTAGGTATTTTTCTGGGTTTGGGTCTAATAAGTGTGGTTATATGTGCTTATACTATTAAAAGAAAACTGCAATTAGAGTTCATTTTACATTGTTCGGTCCTAGATGGTCTTCTTCAGATTTCTGACCCTCCAAACCGGCTGATGACTTCGCAATTGGGGATTCCTTAATCAAACGGACGTCCAGAAGCGCCACATCAAAAAACGCACCCTCTGAGGCAGCAAGAGCATTTCCTGTCTCTTCGTGGGAAAACTGACTTCATGAAAGCTGTAAATCGTCGGAAATACCTCACGAACATCCAGCAGCTGAGAAACAAAGTTCTTATCTGATCAACCAACGGCCTAGTACACTAAATCATCAAACAAAGGGAAACCAAGACCTCGAGTTAGAGCAGGAGATGAATCCGACCTCGGATGTCATGCCAGTCGCAACCGAGGGCCAGATTAGCTTTCTGAAGCAGGCAAACTTTTGAAAACCGCCAAAAAGGTAGACTTAGCTTCTTT
This sequence comes from Protopterus annectens, assembly GCF_019279795.1. Taxonomy (NCBI): domain Eukaryota; kingdom Metazoa; phylum Chordata; order Ceratodontiformes; family Protopteridae; genus Protopterus; species Protopterus annectens. Next base: position 1,275,881,893 of record NC_056743.1, read on the forward strand.
TTTTGTTGTGACAGAACATCTAGACCCATCAATTGTAAATATTAATGTATTAGGGTACTTCATTTGAAATTTTATTTGTTTTTCAATAAGAAACTTGCAATCGGGAGATAATGATTGTCTAGCTTGTCTAATTTGCAGAGGCAAGTCCTGAGCCAAAGAAATTCTGTTGTTTTTCCACATAATAAAGCCTCCATTTTTCTTTACAGTTAATAATATTTTGTTGACATCTTGGAAGTTAAGAATTTTAACATAAACAGGTCTTGGTATATTCGAAGCTTGAGATTCCCTCAGAGCTCTGTGGGCTCTCTCTATTATTATTTGTTTTGCAGCATCAGAATCATTGAATAATGTTATAAGTATTAGTGTGATAGATGGAATTAGATCAATAATTTTAGCTTGAAAAGAGTGAATGTCCAGATCATGTGCATCAGCTTTTTTTGGCAAGCAATGTTAGTTTGTCTTCGTTCTCAGTGATTCTAGCTTCAGTTTTATCCATTCTTTCAAGAATTTGACTACAGGAAATTCCAAAGGATTGTACTTGATTAGATAGCTCTTTCAAGGCTTCTTGAATAGGTAGTAAAGCAGTTTAATATCTTCCATGTTTGCCAGTTGGTCAGGTTTATTTTTATTCCCTGGTTTTAGATGTTCCTGCTGTTTTGTAATTTTCTGTCTTTTCAAATTTAAATCTTTTTCCGGTGATAGAAGTTCTGAAAGTTTAGTTTTTGTAGTTGTGTCCATGTTTTTTCCTTCTTTTGACATTATATATCAGTACTGGAACTTGATATAACTTGATTGTAGATAGGCCAACTGTTCTGAGCACACAGTTCCTTTGTTTGAGACTCTCTTCAGAGTCAGTTAATCTGTTATAATCCTGTTAAATTCTTTAATTTTCCCAGTTCATTCACCTCTTGAAGGATACTTAAATGGAGTTACAGTTGTTCTTGCCAGAAATTATTGTTAAATGAATCGTAATATAGCTTCAGGGTTAGATTTTCCTCTGGTTATATGAAAAGATGTAGATTAGCAGTGTTCACAGAATGGCAACCATCTTTGATCTCGTACTTTTTTGATTTTTAAGTTGGGTGTCCATGAATGACTTAGCTGATGCAGTGGCAGTCCTGGAAAAGGTATGCAGTTTTTTCGGATTCAGACAGGCCAGGAGAAATTTGCCTCTCTTCTGGCTGAAACAAACTCAATGGTTACAGGCTGCACAGTCATACTCCATACTTGGACAGAATAAACTAACTTTTACAGACCTGATGTACAAAATCTACTTAGCACAAAAATAAAGATTTCATCCATAATGGGGTACATACTCTGGTAGTCTGGCCAAACTGTTGAACTGGAAACTCTTAGTACTCCCATCAAAAAAATCAACTGTCTAGTACTGCGGCAGGAAAAAGTTAAAGACAGCATGGTAAATGATGACGTCAAGTGAGAGGGTGTCAGCCTGCCTTGCAGGGACAAGATTGAAAAACCAAACTGGGAAGGAGACTGGACCTTCTACAGCCTAAGTCTTAAGTTTTATCACTACTGCAACAGTGAATAATACGATGAACATCTGCATGTCTAAATATGTATGATTACTGTGTGAATGCAAACCCCCATCTAAACTAAAAGAACTGAATAATACAAATAAATGATTAGAAGTTGGAAAATTTACTATTTCACTGCATTAGATAAGGTTTTTAGGCACATATACTTAAGATGAGGAGAGGGAATGATAACGGGAAAATGTATTAAGTCTTAACACACAGTTGAAGGAAACGGTTTAACTGCAAAAAATACAGCGGTCTTGAATACTTGAAAAGTGAACAAAGCAGCATTTTAAAATGTGAACATTCTTAAATATGTTGAAATAATATGCAAGAGAACAGAATGAGTGAAACATGATAAATATACTATGTGCTAAACTGAAGCAGTTAGACCCAACAAGTATGCTTCAATTTGGTGTGCAAAAGAAAGGTATTGCAACAGAAGGTCTGTAATAAACTCAAATGTTAGAGAAAATTCAAGCAATTTTATTTAATGCTGGGGATGCAATTAGGATTTATTACTTTTTATTTTCTACACTAGGGTTGATTTACTAGATTACTCCAATGACTGGGGATTAATTAATAAATTATAATTAATTCATGTTATTTACATGGCATAATCACACATGCCCATTTTATTTTGTGTGAGAACAGCATTTACTATTCAAAATGTACCCCTTGAAGGATTTTTATAGTACCAATGAAGGAATATATGAAGACATTTTTCTTTACTTCCTGACTTATCTGGGACATTGCTACGGCTTTTGATAGATGACTTTTTTGTCATATTGCTTTGTGAATGCACAAGTTTCTTTTAATATGAACTAGTGCTTTCACTCCAGCTTATTCTTACGAAAATTTATATAGCTCACCAAACTAGTGTTTCATGCTCCACATGAATGGATACAGAGCAACGTATGAATTTTAATAAGAAGGGTTTTGCTTACTTAGTATAAATTATCTTGTGGTCTACAAACAGTACTTAACATTTACGGCATTTCCTAGTTAAACGATGTAAGTTACATGGAAGATGATTCACTACCTTTAACTTTCCGTACAGCATGGAATGAAAACGTTTTGTGAAACAGGCTTGCCAGCATGAAAGGAAGGTGTACTAGTTCAATTATCACTGGGTTAGTATAATTCATTTCAGTGATGACTAAGGAAAAGTATCAGTTCTTTCTCTGTACTTAAAAATATCTTAGAGAAGTTCTGTCAGTACAACAGATAGTCCAATGCAAATGCAAATAAAAAAGTATCAAAAAAGGATCTAACAATTAACCTAAACAATATAGTTAAAAGAAAGGCAGTCATTCCAAATTTATTATTATTAACTATTAAAAATTAATAAATTCTATATAATAATTAATGAATATTCTAAATAGAGAGGCTAATGAGGTCGACTTTCTAAATAAGTCTAAAAAATCAACGTAAATAACTTCTTAGTTTCAAGACTGGTAAAATGTTACAACTATCATTTAATCCAAGAAAAAAAATGCATCCGCCCTAAATTACCTCTAACTCCAAAATTTCTAAGAAGAGTAATGTAACCCCTCCCTCTGATAGATGGTGTGATCGATCAATTACCATGAATGAAAAACTATGCCCTTGGTTAATTGTGTGTGTTTTGTGTAGTGCATTGTTTTATTGTTATTTAAAATATAATAAATGTGTTTGTTGTGTTCGTCATACGCGTAGTCCGTCTTCCGTCTTTATATAGGTATTAGAAGCAATATATACACGCTACATACACTACAATACACTTTAGAAGGGGCTTCCCTATAATATACTTCCTGCCTCTCACTGTAGATGTCTGACCTGACTTGGTTTTGTCTGACTTGGTACAAAAAACCACATGCCAAAAATTTATAAGTTTACTTTAAATTTTATTGTTTATGTAAACTTTCCCTAACCCTTCTTAATTTTAAAACAAATTTTACAAATAAAAAAAATTTATTTAATTTAATTTACTTAAAATAAGTCAGTTATAATCTATAAAATTGTGAATATAACTGTGGAATCAAAACTGTAAATAGTCACATATGAAAACAAAGGCAAAGTCATTTTTTTATTAATGATTTAAAGAAAAGTGATTATTAATAAGATATTTATATTTTGTAATAGAGAATAATGCATTAATTATAAATCATTGTTTAAATTAACTTTTACTTTGACCTCATTAAAAAATTTCCTTGAATTTTTTTTGGATATTTTCTTCTCTTCAATATCTGTTAATAAAATAAATTCTTCATAGCGAGAAAAAACAAAGTGTTTCTCCAATAACTCATGTACAAATTAGCCCACTGATGCTCCCAGAGCCAGCTCCTACCTTGCTTTTTTTTGCTTTTGTAAAAATTTATTTTTAAACAAATCAAGATTCAACAATATCCAGAATTTCAGTAATGACATCAAGTTTTTAGTCTTTAAAACTTACTGTCGAAAAATTTCAGCTTATTCTGAATGAAATCATAATGTCACAAGAACTGTCTGTCCATATTAACAGTATTTGTAGTAAAAAAAAATGCTTCGTATTTTTCCATCCAGCACAATATTTGATACATTATTACTTATTACTACTGGTTTATAGTAAAACCTCTTGCTTCTAGGCTGGTATTGGTAACACTAACATCCCTTCTTTCAAACACAAGTACAACAGATAGTGGTACAAGCTGAAGACATGATAGAACCTGGATTAAACAGATGCTCCTTTGGAGATAGTTGTGGTTGCTATATCAGGGGAAAAAATTAAATTAATTTTGGTCTTGGCTGATGAATGGATGGAGAATAACGGAATGGATTAGCAGTTTAAGCTAGTCGCACTAAATCAGTTTCAAAGAGATGACAGCCTGCACTAAATGTGAAATTTGTTATTACTGTAAACCAACAGCAGAAAAGTCAACACTTATGGTGATGGATGGACTCAGTTATCAGATGGAAGCAGGACCATAATATAGACTGAGTGTGTGTGTAGCGAACTGCGTGTTTTTATATAAAAAAGAAAGAGTGATGCATTTTCCCTACGATGGAGAAAGTCATAGCAGAGCCTTACCTGAAAGTTACTTACTTAAGCTACAATAGCTCATGCAAATAGCACTCAAGTACTATGGGATTACACACAGAGGTGATGAAGGTTAATAGTGAGACTTTGGTGAAGGCTAATTAAAATGTCAGGAGGCTACAAGAAAATCCTAGATTTTTTTCCCAACATATCACAGGGCTGCAGGTTAGCCATGTTTGCCTGAACTCTGACTGAGGATTTTAGAGGAAGTCTGTTAGAAGAACTCAAAGTATTAGAACTTGAAATAAAAGATAAGACTATTGCAGGTCACACAGTTACAGGTCAAAAATCTTAGATTACACTGGGATGAGATGAATGACGTATATTTAAAATTAAGAGGTGTGCCTCTTTTTCCAAGTTTCTTAATTATCCTTAAAGATGGAAGCAGATGCCCTTTGAAATGAAACACTACATTATAGAAAGAAGGTTGTGTAAGTGTGACCAAACCATAATAAACAGATTATTTTTGTATTATGTGGATGATTTACAAAAATGCACTTTTTTCATATTGATTGGTTTGGAGAGTCTAGCATCATAAACAGTAAACAGAAAAAAGGAGAAGCATATCTCACCTATTGCACTCTGCACTTCTGAACCCAGAATGCATTATTCTAAACTTTTTCAGAATGAAAGCCTACTGACTCATCTTAGATCCTGGTCATCACCTCTCAGAGAATCCACTTCATGTCCATTTCTAAATCCATGGTGCACACTATACTACAGTTGTTATATCTCGCTCTCTAGATCATCTGTTCTTGTCCCCAAACCATCAACAAGCACTCCGAAGTTTCAACCTTGACAACTGAACCAAATTAATTGGCATTCTTAATATTAATGACTACACTAGGTGTCCCAAACATAAAAGCCCAAGCTTGCAATTCTTTTCACCACCCTGCAAACTTTTGGAACTCTTTACTCCGTGTTAATTCTCAGTACCACAATTAAAGCTGGACTTCTTACCCTACCTTGCTAAGTATTTCCTCTGTGTCTGACTGCAGCTCAGCACTCAGCTGCATGCGGGAAAGGTGCGCCTGAAGTAGAAGGTTCGTCTTCAAGTGTGGGTCATTGAACTTGGGATTATTTGGCTTATGTGGAACTTTCTGAGCCAGCTATAAGACAAAAAAATATGAATGTAGTAGCACGAATCCAAAGGTTTATAAAGCCCAATCCTTCCCAAAGAAGCACATCTAAAGTCACATTTACCTGTCGAAGTAGGTTGTCCTCATGGTGCCGTATGGGAATATTCTCATACTCTGCTGCACTTGAAATGATTTCAATAAGCCCACGGATCTTAGTCTTTGCATTCAGAGACATGCTGAACAGCTCTGTTTGGGCATACATTTGTGATTACTTAGTATAATGAGCTCAACACAAATCAACAAAACAGAAAATTAAAAACAAGCAGATAGTGGTAATACCTATGAATGACATCTCCAGTGAAAACAAGGGACAGGATTAGTAGCATTACCATCTTTTCTTTATTAACCATACACTACACACATTTACATTTGAAAAACATGGTCACGTTTGCAATACTCGCTGTTCTCCAATGGGCAAAGTACAGCAATTCAGGAATTTATTCCAATAATGAGATAAGTGAGAAACGTACAGTTGTGTACCTACCATAGATGTAGATGTTCCAGTGTATTCACTGTTGCAGTCATTACTCTTGGGTTATCCTGCTGGCAGGCTACCCACAGATGGCCTGAATTCCAAAGTCCTGGTCCGGCGTCGGTTGCTGTCGCCTCTTCCTTGATGTCAGTGCGCCAGGGGTATAAAAGATGCAGCAGATGCCATTTTCTTCAGTTTTTCTTGCCTCAGATGTCAGGTGCCCCCAAAAAGTAGGCTAAATATAATATGCCAGTAAACATACATGCAGTAAAGAAACACTTCCTTCATCTACAAGCAAATACACCACATAGGTTGTATAGAAGAGAAGTACAGATGAACCCTAGCAAAAGAAAGGGGGACGGATGGAGGGTAACCTGGACTGCAACAGTGAATACACTTGAACATCTACATTTATGGTAGGTACACAACTGTACTATGTTCATCGTGTTTCACTGTTGCAGTCATTACTCTTGGGTTGAATCACAAAACTGAGTATGGGTGGCTGAGCTATATAGGGTTAGGAGAGGCTATGAGGCCCTGCAGCACTACAGTGGCAAAGCCTGCACTAGATTTAGACTAAAGAGGTAAGTGGTAGTGCCTTGTAAAAGTGTGCACTGAACTCCAAGTTGCAGCCTCTAAGATGTCTTTGGTTGGTACTCCTCTGAGGAAGGCTGCTGAGGTGGCTGCTGCTCTGGTAGAATGAGGCCTAATGCCCTTAGGCACTGATTTGCCACGCTGAGAATACCAGAAACTGATGCAATGACCTATCCATTTAGAAATAGTCTGTTTTGAGATAGCCTTTCCTTGTGATCCTGCAGCATATGACACAAAGTTGCTCAGTCTTTCTGAAAGCTTTAGTTCTGTCCAAGTAAAAGCGTAGCTGCCTGTGTATGTCCAAAGAGTGCAGAATTTTCTCACCCTTGTTCTGTGGGTTTGGATAAAAGGTAGGCAAGTGAATGGTTTGGTTGAGGGCTACACTGGACACTAGCTTAGGCATAAATGTTGGGTTTGTCCCCAGAGAAACCCTGTCTGGATGAAATATGATAAAAGGTTCCACAGCCATGAGTGCTTGTAACTCTGAGACACGTCTTGCAGCGGTTATTGCCAGTAGCAGAGCTGTTTTCCAGGATAAGAATTTTATATCAGCTGTTGAGGCTGGCTCAAAGGGAGGCAGTGTGAGTTTTTCCAAGACATAACTGAGGTCCCATGCAGGTATTGGTGCTCTCCTTGGAGGAGAGATGGTCACTGATAGGATCTGGTAGGCAACCTGCCTGGTATTTTTCTTTGGGGGAGTTGACTAGTGTCCAATCTAAAATAGATTGATTGTGTGTGTGTGTGTTTTTTTTTTTGTCAGTTCTAGGATGAGATGTGAGAAACCAAAGAGGTTAATAAGGTTGGTGGGGTTGTTAGAATTGCAAGCTAGCCAGTCAGTGTTTAGGTCACCTGTAAGATGGTTTCTTGTGGCAGGTAATCTGAGATCCACTGTAGTATTTCTTCTACAATGGGTGAGTTATTACCTGGGGGGATATTGCAGCAGAGGATATTGATCCTTTTGGTGCTATTTACGAAAACAGTTGTCCCTAGGATTTCGGTATTGTTGAAATTGCGTAGAGTTTGTAGTTCTTGAAATGGATCATGATGAGAATATCTACGAGGTCAGCTATGGTGCCTGAGGTTTTGATACAAGAACGTGCCCCTGTCATGAGTCAGCACAAAAATACACTGTGGGAAGAAAAGTCCTTCTTTAGGCACATGGATCAGAAGAGAACACCCTTCTTGCCTAGGCTAAAGGGAAGGGACCAGCAGAATGCTGATCCTGTCTGTCCTTAACTTCTGTCATATCCATGGCAGAAGAGTTAAGGATAGAAGGGCATACAGGAAGCTTCACTGCTATAGTATACCGACCTTTCCACTGTCCAGGCTTTTGGGCTTGGAAATCCGAAAATGAATATCTGCAGCTGGTGATGTCTGTCTGAGATGAAAAGGTTCACTAAAGGAAGCCCAACAAAATATCTGTCTTAACGCTCATGAATCCAATTTACACTTATAGCTATTGGCAACGTTATCTGATTAGTTTCATCTGCAATCACATTCTCTGAGGAGGGGATATAGGCTGCTTCAAGATAAAAACCCAGTTACACTGACAGGGCCCAGACAACCAACACAGTTGCGCTCTTGACTGCTAATGTGCAACATAAATGTGGTGATATTCAGGGTTAAATGCATCAGCTCTGGAATGAAAGCTCTAAGTGGAAAGCAGTAATACCTCAACTTAAAGTCAATGTGCTTGCTTAGCATGGTTCTGGCACCAACTTCTGCTCACTTTTAGGTGTGCAAGAACTGCTCCCCAACAGGGTTAGAGTGCATCTATGGTTACCCCCCTGCCCATGGATTGACCATCACTCTACAAAGTACAAGTTTCACCTACCTAACTCAGCAGGAATATTCTCTCATCATGGTCAGAATTACCTAGTGAAGAGGCAGTAGGCTGTCAAAGGCTCAGACACTAGTGAATTTTTCTTGTGTGTAGCTTGGCAAGATGTGCTATGGTGGCTGACACTGACATGGCCTAGAGCTCTGAACATTCCTCTGGCTGTGATCTGGTACGTCTAATTTAAATTACAGAAAGTGCAATTCTATCATCAACTTACCATAACTGCAGCTGTTTGACTGCAATCACTGTTGCTGCTGTCACAAAATCAGGGAACTCTAAGATTCATACCCATTTACCATTTGTACAACTAAACTGCTGAAAACAACTTTCAGCTTTTTTTGGGGGGGGGGGTAAAAGCCCCCCTTGCAACCTTTTATGTGGGAAGAGACCCCACCCAAACAAAAATAGCTTACTTCAACTGCAAATGCCCCCTTCCCCATTACAATAATCTTGCATCTCCCACCTACTGGACATTTGGATTATGCTGAATAAAAGGAGAAGTTTTGTAGGTCAACTTTTCTTCTTCTTGATCCCACTAAAGATCCAGACTAAGAAAGGCAGAATGCCTGCTGGGGAAGGAATTGTTGCTAAAGAGGGAATGCTGTACTTCTAAACCTCACTAATATAACAGGGACTGAAGGATCAAATGGCTTGTATGGAAAATAGAGAAAGAAAAGCAGAACAAGGAAATGACAAAGGGACTAGTTGGGATCCCCACTACAGTCCCCATGCACAGTGTGTGAGAAAATGGGGAGAAAGGTGGGAAACTGAACTGCATCAGTGACTATGCTCAAACACCTACAATCATGGTAAGCTTTACTCTGCCACCACTTACTGTGGGGGAAGGTTAGTTTGTTTGTGCTTTCTTGTATTTTGTGTTGCTTTACTGCCTCCTTCTATTTTGTATACTGTGATTCATTTTCTTTACACAGTGTTTTACGTCTATTCTGCTTTTAATAGTATATTTAAACTAGGAAAGAGACGGCAGCTGTGTCTCTTGAGAGTCACACAGAAATTAAGTTTTTTTCATCCTCGTGCTGTTGTGATTTTAAACTCAACTGTCTTTCTGGGTACCTACCTGTTATGCTAATTTGACCACATATCTCCTTTCCCTCTCCTCTTGCATTGGCTACTGTGAGTAAGCACAAAATTATCATTTTGTGAAATCACTCCCCTTCAACTATTTACCAATCCACTGTAATTCCACAGAACCAGAAAATTAAGTGCCAACTACTTCCAATCTAGCTTGCTCTTTTAAAATTGGTGGCTAAGCTTATGTTACCCCCTCTTTCATATCTAACTGCTTAGTGCACATGAAGGTCACAAAACACAAACCACAATCAAAGGTTGGCTGATAAATCCCAAATCCAAGAAGAACACACAACAACCAACCACCTCGGCTGAAGAAATAATTTTAATAACTCAATTAACTAAGTCAAGTGCTTTCGTACCAACTGCACTTCATCAGACCATATAAAAATTTTACTAAAAGCAACACCTTAAATACATTTTAATTAAGAGCATTCATTAAAACACACTAATAAAATTTAATTAGTAACCATAGTAAATTATCAAATTTTAATAACGCAATTTCTTAGGTTTAAGTGCTCGTTTCAATGGTACATTACCATTAAGGCCATAACCTTTGTCTGCCTGTGACAAAATGATCCATTTCATCTCACTATTTTTAGTTCTATCAGTTATACTACCATCTCTAAAATTATCATATATTAACTGCAGAACCATAAACTCAAAACTATATCCTTTATGCATTTTTACATGTTTATTCAGAGAACTACTTGTTTATTAAGAGAACTACTTGACATATCCCTCCTTATGTCCCTCATGTTTTCTAAAACTTTCTCTTGGTTTTCCCAACATAATAGCATGGACATTCTCTACACATAGCTAAATAAACTAAATTCCTACTTTTACAGTCTGCATATATACTAGGTGAATATTCTAACTTAATCACTGGATGAATAAACAAATTCTTAGTAGATATGGATCCACAGGCTTTACAAGTCTTACATGGGAATGTCCCTACCCAGTCTGAAACTGGTCTCATATTCTTTTCATTATTACCCACAACACAATCTTCTTTTTAATGATAATCCATTTTATAACAAAAACTAGGGGCATCACCCACTACATTCTTCAACCTTCATCTGCTAATAGAACTGACCACTTTCTTCAGATATCACAATATCAGATTAATATTACTAGAATATGTTAAGGTGAACTTTATATTACTTGTTATGCCTGTCCTTCCTGAGTATCACAAGTCTCTTGAGGTCCCTTCTTTTCTTCATCTCTAACTGAAAAATAAGGCTTCCTTTTACTATCCCACACTGACTTAACCTGAACTACTGTTTTTGCAACCTCAATGCCATTATACCCCCTTCTCTATAAACTCCTCACTCATTGAACTAAACACATTTTCTAACTCTAAATCATTGGTATGTAGTCTTGATGCTCATAAAAACTGTCCTTTCAATATGTTCTTATAAATATAACTTTGGTGCATACTTGTATGATGCAATGTTTTACTTTTCCAGCAGGTCTTACTAAAATTTTCTGTACTAAGGCTACCTAACTCATTCTTAGAGATCTTCACATTTAAAAAATCAATACTATCATATGTTATGTTGGCTGCAAATTCTTAATTCTTCACATGTATTTATTGCAAGCATGTTTCTTTAAATGTATCGGTTGTTTTTGAGGGGCGTGCTTCTTTGAATGTTTTTTAAGTAGAACTTTGAGTTTAATATGGGTGGTTCTGAAGATGTCTGATTTGGCAGACAAAAGCGCTTACTCATTCTCTGTTTTACTTGGATTTATTAAAATACTGCTTTGTGGTTTCCTTTTGGACTGACTTGGTTTTCTTTGGATTTTGTTTGGTGTATACCTTGTCAAGCATTGAAAAAAGATGAATAAGTTAGCCTTAGATCTAGTGGAAAGTTTTCTTGGTGGTTTGGGTAAGGACATGCCTAATTTAGTATAAATAAAGCTAATACAGTCAGTCAACCATTTAGCTAACATTACTTTAATGACTGATTTGCCCAAGTTTGAATCAAAAGGACACAAAAAGAGTTGATCTGTTTTTCTAAAATTTTTTGTTCTACATAAGTAAACCATAACTGTCTATTAACAACCAATAGGTGCAACATATACTCTCCTTTATTTGAAAAATCTGGAAAGACTGTCAGGTTGATAGTCTGACTGACATTAGACTGACACCATCTTAGCAAGGAAAGAAGGACTGGCGCTCAAGGATACTCTGTTTTTATGAAAAATCAAATAAGGGGGCTTAGAAGACAAGGCCTGTAATTCTGAAACTCTTCTGACAGAAGTAAATCTACCAAAAGAATAATTTTCCAGGTTAGAAATTTTAGCTCCCATCTTAGCTGAAGGTTCAAACTGAGACTGGGTTAGAACTTGCAAGACTACATTTAAATCCTGAGGGGGATTAGGGTCTTTAACTAAAGGTCCAAGGAGAAATGTCCCTCTTAGAAAGGCTCTGCACAGTATGGAGGATGCTAGAGATGAATTACTTAATTCTATATGAAAGTTGGAGATGACAGCTAACTGTACTTTAAACGGTAGAAGAGCTAGTTCCTTCACTGAAAATATAGGCTACAAATTTTCAGAACTTTACATATAAGAACGGAAAAGGGATCCAATTGTTTTCGTTGCACCCAAATTATGAAATCTTCCGTTTGCTTTCGTAAACTTTCTAAGTGGAAGTTTTGTTGGATGATAAAAGAATGTGACAGACCAGGCAGGAGAATCTGGGCTGGTCTAGCAATCAACAGAATTGGAGAAACCACGCAGTCAACTTTAGGCCTGGAATGTCTGGGTGAATCAAGTAATCAAGTCTGTCAGATGAGACAAAGTCTAGAGTTGAATCCAGAGACCACTGGAGGATGAAGACAAGGCCAAAGAAAATGAAACCAAATTTGACGAGGCCAATAAGGAAAAATAAAGATCATCGTCTCTTCAATCGAGAGGCTTTTTGAAGAAATTTGGGGATTAGTGATAATGGGGGGGTGGGCGGGCATAAAGGAGACCAGTGGGCCAATCTTGAAGTACAGCATCTCTCGGTGTCTCCTCTGGTGGGGGAATGAGGGCAAAGAACCTGCTGCACTTGTTGATGGGATGCAAAAAGTTCGCGGTACAGTTGACCCTACTGACAGAATATCTTTTCTGCCACTTTCATGTTGCGAGACCATTTGTGAGGCATTAGAATAGATCTGCTTAACTTGTCTGCAATCAAGCTGTACTTCCCCTGAATAGGCATTGCTATCAGAAATCGATTGGGTGAGATCAACCATTGCCACACTCTCAAAGCTTCTCGACACAGGGGATAGGATTTGGTTCCTCCTTGTCTGTTGATGCACCAGACCACTGATATTGTCCATCTGAATCGCAATAGTCCTGGTGGGGTGAGTATGCTAGGAGGGCAACTCTCATTTTCAGAACACTGATATGCATGTTGGCCTCTGAGGGACCATGTGCTTTGAACTGTTCTTTCCATGAACTGCCCCCCAAAACACACTATGGGAAGCGTCCATGGTCACTATGACCTTGGGGTTGGGGAGAACAAAGGGATGTCCTCCTTGCACTTGACTGGAGTTTACCCACCATAGGAGATAATTTTGACTGGATGGAGAATGTTAAGAATTCTCATACTGTATCTTGACAGCAGTACTAGGATGCCTGTCGCCGACAAGAACCCCAAAGCTCGAAGGATTAATCGAGCTGAGAGAGAGAAGAGTTTTGGGCAATTTTTCTGACTTGGGACTGAATAGTCTGAACTCTTGACAAGGGGAGAGAAGTTGTTTGTGTGATCATAACTGAACGAGGCACCTATGAATTCCAATGTCGGCATTGGCTCCAGATGACATTTGTTGTAACTGATTGAAATGCTCAGATGGCAGCATAATTAAAGTATGTAATTTCAAGCTTGGGCAGTTAATCAGTTATGTCTAAGTCAGAGCGCTGATAAGCCAGTCGTCTAGATATGGAAGCATCAGGAATCCCTGCAGCCTCAAGTGAGCTGCCACTACTGCCATACACGTGGTAAACACCCTGGAGGCTGTGATGAGACCAAAGGGAAGAACTCTGAATTGGTAATGACTGGCTCACAGCTGGAAGCATAGGTATCTCTTGGATCATCTGTTCATTTTGATATGACAGTATGCATCCTTAAGATCTGTCAAGCACATCCAATTGTCCTTGTGCAGTAAAGGCAGAATGGACTAAATCATTACCACCCAAAACTTTGTGTATTGAACAGACTGACTTAGGTTGCTGAGATCCAAAAATGGGCTCCAGTCTCATGGTCTTTGGCACTAAAAAATAATCTTGAGTAAGCTCCAGACTCCTCCTGGTCTGGGGGGACTCTTTCTAGCAGCTTATTTCTAGTGCTGCTGGCTGCCACCCTCTGACTAGGCTGAACATCAATGATTTTCTTTTAACCCAAAAGGGTTGAATGGAAAAAATGGTATGATATACCTCTGGTGCAGAAAAAAAGACCATCACTGGAGACAGTAGGGGAACAGTCAAGGCTTCCTTTCAGAAGCGCTAGTAGGCTCTGTCAGAGAAAGCATTTCTAGATCCTTGATTTTGTGAACATCCTCTACTGTGAGGCAGAGTCTTCCATTAGAGTTCCCCCCTTTGTCCCAGGGAAACTGTCTCCACATCTTGGAAGAGACCCTGGGCTTTCTTGAACCACATCTATCGACCACCTTGCTGATTCCTAGAAAAGGTTCACTGAGGGATCAAAAAACGCACCCCCTCAGCAGACAGTGATTTTTTTTCCTTCCTGCTCACACCTACAGTACATGTCTTTCACCTTGGGGCCAAATAATGAACTTCCATCACAGGGAGCATTGACGAAGGAAGCTTTGAAGGGCTTGGCAAAGTCACACAAGCGCATCCAAGCATGTCTTCTGATGGAAACACCCAAGCCTGCTACCCCCATGAGGTACCTTCTACTGAGTGAGAGATAAGCTTCATGGGGAAGAGTTGGAAATGGACTGAAGAGTTGCCAACTGTGAGGCAACCGTGCTCTCAACAGAGGGTATGATCCCAAAATGGGATTTGGAGAGTTCCTTAATCAAATCCCTCTGGAGTCTTGTGAAGTGTGCCAGATAGTTCCGTGACAGCAAGGGCAAAAGTCAATGTAGCATAAACACACTTCCCAAATCTATCCATCACCCTAGATTATTGGATGACATTATGACCATGACATCAATCAGTACTCCCTTGCTCCAAAAGATTCTGTCCTTAGGTAGTGCCAGGATCCTGTCTGGTCTCTTCAGGATTAGTTCAATGGTATCAGGTTCCTTCCACCTCCACTAAGAGACCAAATCAATGAGCTCACCGGTGGGCAGAGTCACCTAAGAGGTAGATGAGCCAGCACCAAAACCATCCAGGAACACAGACTCCTCTCATAGGAAGGTTGTCAGGAGACCAATCACCCCCTTTGTTTTAGGAGTTCCAGAATGTCTGTGAATGAGATATTGGGTAGTGATATTTTGGACCCTTCCCCTCATCAAAGTCAATATCTTCTGTGACAGACTCTTGAGTCCAGGTGGCCTCTTTTTGCACTATTTTTTCCTGGAAACTTCTTTGATGGCATGTTCCAGAGAAGTGTCAGAAGAAATCAGTATACTCTGTAGGGTATCCTGGTAACTAACTTGGGCTAGCTGTCCCTGTGGTAAGGATGACTGGGGCTCAAGAAGTAGAGATGAAGGTGCTAGGGTAGTCATAGCCGAAGAAGTTCGAGCTCTAGAGATAAAGAAAGTTCTCTCCACCACCTCAAGCGCTGAATGCCTCGGAGAGAAAAAAACAGACTGCTCTGAAAAACCATACTTCACTCCTCCCCGAAGGCAGAGCACTCAAAGAGAGAAAGTCTGAGCCGAGCTGACTAATGCCAAGGTTCTGAGGGGAAGAGATGGCTCTGACAGCTTCGCAGTCAACTCCAGCACCTCACATCTAGTGCAGACACTACAGCTCCGGGAGTCATCTGGCTCCAAGGCACTCTGAGCCAATCCACTCAAAGAAGACACTAGAGTTGAAGATACGAATATCTTTGGATCCAATGTGCACGACTCCGGAACCTTTGGATCTGACAACTCCAATACCAAAAGTCAGATTGGAGAATGAGAGGGGGGGGTTGTACTAATAAGGATCTCCAGTCCCGATGGGACTGTAGCAAGGAGAACCAGATTTATATCTACATAGAGAGAAACTTCATCACGTCGGCTTTGATCAAGCTTTTGGAAGACCAAGTCGAGGATGCTATTGGTGAAGGTCTAGAATGATGGTGTCCTGGACACTGCTCCAAGAAAGAAGAAAGCAGTCTAGAAGCAACTGGATCCATGATCAAGAGTGGCGATCAGACCCAAGGAGATTTCTCTTTGTTGTTTTTTGGATCCAAAGAGCTGGGATCTGAAGTCTTAGCAAGTTTCGAAGGAGGTTCCAAAACAAGAGTTGAAGTGGGTGGCCTCAGGGAAAGCTTCCTGAAATCCTTTTTTTCTGTTTTCTTATGGGTTAGAGCCCCAGATGATGATGCTGAAGTAGAATATTTAGAAGGCAGCAAGCCTCTGAGAATCAGTTTGTTCCTTCTGTCTCCAAGGGCCCAAGGATTAAAAACCTTACATGCATCACAACTAGCATCAAGGTGTGAAGGGCTTAGACAGTAAACACATTTAGAATACACATCAGACAAAAGGATCTTGTGGCCACAGGTTGTACATTTCTTGAAACCAGAGGGTTTCTTGGACATTATTGGAAAGGAGAAAAGAAAGATACAAATGTAGAAAAATTACAAAGTACAAATACCAACAATTGTATTAAAGAGGTACAGGATGTAGAGAAAAAAATTACCAGCAAATGTAACAAGTAAAAGTACTTTAAAAGCTTTTTAGTGGGGAAAAAGGGAGGAAGCACAATAGAAAATATGAAGACTTTTTTTTAGAAATGTACAGCGATAAACTAAAAGAAACATACTCAGAGTACATCTACCAAACATCTGAGGTTTGTTAGGGACTAGGGCATTATGGAAAAGGAAAGGGAGAAGCTAGAGAGCTTTCAGTGATTCATGAGCTAGTAAAAGCGGCTGAGTCGAACCCAAGGATAGGATCTGAACCCAAAAGTTCTAAGAGCTGAGGAACGAATGAAAATTAACAGCATCATATCTAAACGTTAAGCATCTGGCTGCAGAGACTGTCCTGTTTTCAAATGGCCTTGGACCAGACTGAACCACTGTGTAATGGGAACCTCTAACTGAGAGGGAGAAGTCAAACACCCACCAGGCAGCTGCTGGAAAGCTGGGGGAGGTCTATGTCTAGTTTCACTGAGACATTTGCCCTGAAAATCTTAAGCTCTGTGTTGGAAGTCTGAACTTCCATGCCAAGCCTTCAGACCTCCTCCCTGACCAATACAGTGGAGATCTTGTTTTCCCTTAAGAAATGACAATATGAGCCTCCTTCACACACGAAAGATTGGGCATATGAGGAAGGCCACTGTATAGGATCAGTACAGATGAACATCACTGGTTTCTTAACCATGGCAGCCTCCTGCAAAACTTTACCAACATATGTGCAAGTGCCAATTCAGGGGTGGCAAAGCACCCCACCTGAACTGCCACCCCCTGACCCCAAGACTGAGAATACTAGGTTCCAGCAAGATATCTTTTCTTTTCCAGCTTCTCTTATTTTCCTTTTGAAATGGAGATTGAAGGAAGAAAACTATATGCAAATCTCTTCTACTCCAGGTATTCAGAAGGAAGCAAAGTCTATTTCATAAAGTTTCGGAGGTGAAGCTATGCTATATGCTCCAAGACAAAAAAATACAGCAAGTGTGACAGCTCTTATGGGGTATTTGCTTACCATAGTAACAGCTCCCATTTTTGGTACCAGACACAAGAAACCAACAGCAGCAAAAACACTGCCAAATTATTAGTACCGAACAAAAATACAAGGGAAATACGGGGTTCCCTCATGGGATATTTATCGGCTCCTGAGCTCAGAAGTTACCAAATCATGTGATGGTTGGCCAAACTGTTCAAAATGCGGAAAATAAAATGGGCATCTACTCTTGCACACTGTGGTAAGGATGTCCAGGTGACAGGTGAAGTCTCTTCTTAAACTAGCACACTCAAGCTTACCGGGGTAAGGTAGATGCACAAACAAGGGAAGGATCCTAAGCTCTACAAGTCAGGCCAGACTTAACTGGATGCAGCCAAGTCCCTGAAGTGAGGATTACTGCAACAGTGATCTAAATGAAGAACTCTGAAGTTATGACTGCATCAGTGACAAAGAATATCAAATGTTTCAATTGCTACACTCTTCTTCCAGGACCAGAAGAAGCCTCTCGCTCTCCAAGTCTGTGAGTACTGAAGATTTTAGATGACTCTCAGGTTGCAATGGATTTCAGAAGACTCAATGAAAAGTTCAGGTTGGTCAGGAAATTCACAGTCAAGGTCAGAGATCTGCACGTTTTCTTTACTAACACAACTTGCAAACAGCAATCTAAAACATGGGTAAATGTGGAAATGCAGAGTCCTGACAAAAAGACCACTACTGTCATTTTGTGAAAATCCAATGTGCAGTAAATAAGACAAAAGGGAGGAAGGTGAACTTGGAAATGTCTGATGACCACCATGATTCTGAAGAACTCCTGCTTTTTGTCAAAAGGCATGCTCTGGAGGGCTCTTGTGCAATGTAAAGGGAAAATGTCTTGCAGACTGAGCATCTTTTACTCTGGTAATTTTTAGGAATGTTTAGTTTGGAGAGACCCAGGAAGGGTCTTCCAGGGACCATCATTCTTGGGCATGAGAAAGGGTCTGGAGTAAAAGTCTTGACCCCTCCCTCCCTGGGGTGTGGGGTGGGGACTGTTTTGATTCCACCACATGCAATCAGTTGCTTAAGGACCATCATGGCTAGGATGGTGTAGTCCCATGGGACAGGAGGCATACTCAAAGTACAAGATGGACCAGTTTTCTAGCTTATAACCTGGACATCCTATGACTACTCTCACACCTGTCAGAAGTAATATGGAACTCACTTCTGTTATATGGGTCAACTTTCTGCTGCCAAGAAGGTGAAAGGAAGACATGGAAGCAAAGGTGGGAAAGTGTGCGTTTGTACCTTCAACCTCCACCCCCTCACAATCAGTAATGGCCAGGGGGCCCTTTGACATGGATATTTTACAGCCCACCCACTCGTACCCTTTTTCTCACATGCTTTCTGTTTATACTTCTCTGCTTTCCATAGAGAACACACACTGCTTTGCTGGGTAATTCCTGCTGTACTTGGAAGACATATGAGTGAAAACCTGCATTATTTCAACATTCTCTAAGTGCCTGAAAATTTTTAAAGGGTATCACAAAAAGCAGATCTCAATCTAAGGAACCATCTAAGAGAGACACTTTCATATCATCCAGTGAGGGCTTTCAAATGTATGCAGTCATGTCTCCTGCTGCAGGAATCTATATCAACACAGTTGCACTTTAGGACATATTTGCCAACTTAAATGTGGTCTGGACCATCTCACTTAACCTATTCTGTGACAGTATTGTCTTGAGTACTCAAAAATAAAATCCTTGTACTCTCCCTTTTGTATTTTATAATAAACGTCAATTTCCTGCCTTGAACACAACGTAAGCACAAGTCTTCCTACAGAAATGGTCCGGTATCCTACTCAAAGTCTGTCAGCAGCATTGTAAAAGCAGGCATTTCCATTGATCCAACTGTAATCCTCTCTGTAAACCAGACTTTATTAGATGGACCTGATGAAGCTCAGACAAAAATGTTTTCTTAAATATAGTTCCACAGTGGTTATTCTTAGTGTGCTGTCATACTTGAATTCTCTTTTTTGTGTGTGCTAAAAATAAACTTTTTAACAGCTGATCAACCCTCATGGGCCCCTTCAGGTATATTCAAATAGAATAATGCCTAGGTTATGAGTCTGGCTCCTTGATTTTCCATCTCCCAGATATTCTTCCAATCACCTCCCTTGGACCCTCCCTATCAATGTCTATAATTACATTTAAATAATTGACTTTGTTCTAATACATCACATTCAAAAGAATGCTCAATCTACATATACAACTGAACAAGCTTCAAAAAGATAAAAGCATCAGAAAAACAGACTCCTAGATCTGTTAGCTAAAGTAATATTATCTGTTCTAATCCTTTACATTCTACTTTTTTTTACCATTAGGAAAGTATATTCAGACCCCACAGCTAGTTTTTATCATCTGGCAGCCCGCAGCAATACTACTACCACCTGGAAGTCCATAAGTCTCCTACAGAGATACTTGAACTCTTCCTGTACAAGTATTGGCTAGGTTGGCAGTTGGGAATAAGGGTTCAGAGATGCACACTCATAAGTAGTTAAATACATCACTTAAGCCATTTGGAGCCTAGCCACTGAAGTTCCACAAGTAGACCCATCTTCACGGTCTCCTTGTCCATAAGACAGAGAAGCTTGGGGAATAGCAACCCTGTGACTAGTAGAAAAACCTTTGTCAGGAGTAGTGTCAGGTTGCCTCTGTCCTAAAGCCCACCATTTTGTTATGCTTTAATGCCCTTAAGTTGCACACTTAAAGCAGGGCTTTCTTGACAAAGCCCAGTGATTGCACACAGACATTTGATGACACTTGCCAAGCAGAATAAACATTGCAGGTGAAAAATCCTTTGGTTGTAAAAGTCAAGCCAAAGGATCACTTGTTTGCAAGTTTTTATAGGAACATTACTGCTTTTAGAAAGATCTCCAATACCACAGGAAAAAAAAATGTTAAATATCAGAAATATAACAAAGCTGCAGATGGTAGCAAAGCTCCTTGAATGGGTACAAATCCACAGCTCTGGAGGTTGCTTGTTTGAATCAAAGGGCATACTCCAGGGCTTAATGCAAAGGAACTAAATATCTTTCTCTCCTTTACATCCTTATACTGCATCCTTACAGAATGTACCCCTTAACATTTCTTACACATGCCCCTACTGATTCATCACACACTGACATAAGCTTGTACAAGACATAAATGTGCCCCATGCATCCCTGCAGACAAACGCACACTTTACGCAACAGTTTCTGTTCAAACCCATAATAGACTATATGCAGCTGCTAATAAGGATGTATCGAACAGTCCCTACAAATAATCTTAATATTTTTTTTAATGGTGGTGTAGATTCTGTAATGGTTACTACACATCTCTGTTGATAGTTCAGTAGAGCTACAGCTTACTCAGCAGTTCTTGTACCTGCTTCTACTAATCTCTTCACCAACAGTGATAGCATGCATAACCCTGCTTATACTTGTTGATAATGCTTGCTTGCTTGCCAATGGTTTAGGAGTATTTACCAGTTGCTACAGAAACAGTTCCTGCCCTGGAAGCATCTTTACTAATGGTGGTGCAGTTTTTTTAAAACTGTCCCTAAACCTTCCTCTAATGCATCTTTGCCAATGAAGATCTAATATCTGTAACAATTACTTTGCATGTCTCTGTTACTTTTGATGTATCTTTATATAAAGTGATGTAGTCATGTAACAGTTAATACTTGATGAAAGCACAGAAGTATCACAGTGGAATTTATGCAATGGCTACACTTGCTACTGAAGACGCAACTTGCCTACCAAGATGTTTTAACTTGGCAGTTAACCTTCTGACTTCTATGCCTTCCTTAAAAGGAAACATCAGTCCCAACTCTTCTTAAGTTAACTTTCTGCTTACCATAATAGCATCCAAAGCATTACGCGAATCTAGCATCCTTCCACAGTTAAACAGTTCCCAGCATTATAATGCAAGGCATCACAACAATCTGCCTCCCAATTCTCAACAAAATCTTACAAACAGCAAAGCAGCCCCTATAAAAGTTCATAATGCATTTTACAGACCACAATGCAGTGCTCCTAAATACAACTCTTCTGCATCATTAATGGCGCTGTAGTTTATGTAACAATTCTACTAACAACTTCATTGCTTATCACGGACTGTACACTTTAGACAACTCCTATATTGTAACCTTGCTAATAAAACAGTTAATGTTACAATGTCTACACACAGTGCAATGCATCAGTGGTGACAGTTATCCTAAAAGCTCCTACACATCACTCTACAAAACACTTAAAACAGATAGCTCCAATGTACTCTAAACATCAACTCAAATGTTTACATGCATCTTTAGCTAGGGTAGTGTGTTATAACTAAAGTACAGTTTTGTGAATTTATCAAGCATAAAATTAGGTGTCTGACTGTAAGGAACATGAAATAGGATAGTCAATGCACTGGAAATAACTGTAGGCATACATCAGCCCTTTTGGCCTGATTTCTACAGCCGCAGAAATGTCCCCATGCCAAGGATGTCTGAAGCACAACCAGTCAGCTAAGGGATACTTACTTTACCAACATGACTCCACAGATGGCAAATAAGGTCCAGAATAGACAAGGGATAAAGCAAGTGGCAAGCATCTTATTGCAGCAATCATCCTGCCATTCAGGCATCTATAGTCTTGTGAATACCCTCATAGAAATGTAACATGTTCATCATAAGGTTTACTGATGCTGTACAATTCCTAACACAAGAGTATAGAAACAAATGCATACCCTGGAGAACAGCAGTGGAATAAAACTGCCCCTGCCTGACCATGTATTCATCTTCTAATGGTTATGGGAACCATTGTACTGAAACATTCCTTAAGAGGGTTGCTGCAATCCTGGTTGCCTTGATAGAATGGTATCTCACTTGTCTTAAAACTCAGTATAATAGCCAAAGCAGAAAAGAATTTTGTTAGCCAGACCATCTATTTAAACACAGGTGTGCTCTGCTTCTTTGGCATTAGAGAGAAAACCAGCTGACCTGACTGAAATCTTTGGTCCTACTGGTGTAATGCCAGAAGTGTGTGTAAGCATTTGTGTGAAATATTCTATCTCCATTGTTTTGGTGATTTGTGTAAAAGAAAAGTAAAACAATGGTTTGGTTTAAACCACCTGTGAAACACCTTAGGAATGAAGAAAGGATTGGTTCTAAGGAATAAGCTTTCATTATGGAAGACTGCATAAGGCTCTTCATACATCAAGCATTGCATCTCAAATATTCTCCTATTGCAAATGACCACAATAACAACATTGTCTAAGAAAAATACAGTTGTATAAGTAACTTACCATAACATCAGATGCTCAGATGATCACTACTGCAGTAGCCTTAGCTCTATGGTTTAAATTGTGCCAAGGATATAACTGGTCAGCTTCCAAAGCTTAAAAGCACCATCCACGTGCCCGAACAGCTAGCACAAACAGAGCTAAAGAAAAGTGCGTTTTGGGTGTCAAGCCCATCAAAGATTTCATTCTGAGAGAGGGAGGCTACATACCCACAAAAGTCAAGGCTAGGAGTATAAAGAAAAATCCTCATCACTTGCAACAAAAAACATGCAAAAATAGGGGGGTGGAGAGGAAGCAGCTTCTGCAGCAGTGATCATTTAAACATCTACTGTTACTGGTGAGTTTACTTATACAACCATCATGCTGATCAATGCTATACAGTTAAAACTACTGTAGATTAAAGTGACTGGGAGGAGGAAGGGTGAGAGTCCATGAGCCCCTGGAGAATGGTCTTAACAAAGCCCATCCTAGACCAAGATAAGGAGTCCAATTTTTAGAGCTTTGCAAAGTTATGCACAGAGGACACAGTTGCTACTTCTAGAATCCAAACCTTTCCAAAAATCCACAGATTAAGCCAAGATCCTGACAGAATAAGCCTTGATCCTGCCTGGAACTGTCTTATAATAGAACAAGCCTTGATCCTGCCTGGAACTGTCTTATGGTGGAGGGTATAAGAAAAAGTAATAATACGAGACAGCCAGTCTGCTTTGACACAGGTTGTTTCACCTTCACAAAAAAAAAAAAAAAAAAAAAAAAAAAAAAAAACATCAGATTTATTGAACATTTTAGTTCTGTCAACAAAGAAATCAGACTTGTTCATAGGTAGGTACTAGGCTATCAGCCCTGGGGCCTATACAAGCCCAGCCAAAAAGGTACGCTGGCTTTTGCCACCCAAGAAAATTATTTTCCTGTGCCACTGTTGAGCAGAGCCACAGAGGTGATCCCCGGGGTGAATTTCCTATTTCCCATCCAATCATCAAGATTTTTCTTGAAGAGTGCTAATGAGGAGCTTTGTTTGATTTAGATAGGTAGTTTATTCCAGAGTATGGGAAGTCTCTGGGACAGGAATCTATCCCTCTGGCATGTTCTGTTTATTGTGGTGACAAGGTTTAGGTCCCTAGAGAGTTATAGCTTGGAGGGATTGGGATTTCTTTAAGTGGAGCATGTCCAACTGCTCTGGGTTTGACATAGCTTTGTATGTTAGGCAGTGATCACCTTTGAGTAGGCTATATGCGACAGAATAAAGCTGGAGTTTTTTGAGACGGTCTGCGCAGGGCCATCTGTTTGAGGTTGGTAATTCTCTTTGTGAGGTATTTCTGCGGCCTTTCCAGTTGTTGTAGATGTCTTGTGAGGTACATACCAAAAGGGGCGTTGTACTCTATAATGGGTCTAATGAGTGAGGGGTAGAGGGGAACAATGACCTCTTTTTTTTTCTGGATGAAAAACCTTTTGTGATGAGGTGTAGAAGGATTTCCTGACTACTGTGGCAACGTGATTATCAAATGAGAGACTACTGTCCACCTGTGTCCCAAGGTCTCTTATCACACTTTCGGTGTTAAGTATACTACCACCTATGTTGTAGTCCATGGGTACAGAGTTTTTACCAAAGGGGATGACAATGCACTTTTTGGCACTGAGCTTGAGGCCATGGCTTTGACACCAGGCATCTGTCTCAGTGAGGCCCTTTTGTAGGATGTCCACATCGTTAGGAGTTTCGATTATGGCTCCTAGTTTGCAGTCATCTGCGAACTTCGTTAGCCAAAGACCTTCTGTGTTAGCCTGTACTTCAGAAAAATAGATACCAAACAGGAGAGGACCCAGGACTGAACCCTGTGGTACTCCACTTGTCACTGGTCTGAAGTCGGATTTGGAGTCTGCTACTTTCACAGTGTGGGTTCTGTCAGTGAGCCAGTTGGCAACCCATCTTGTGACATAGGGATTTATACCTAGTTTAGTGAGTTTATCTATAATTCCAGAGTGGGGGATGGTGTCGAAAGCCTTGGCAAGATCGAGATAGGCTGTGTGAATCACCTTACCCTTGTCTACGGCTTTGATGACTGCTTCAAAGAAGTCTATCAGATTTAGGAGACATGATCTGCCTTTTACAAACCCGAACTGGGTGGGATCCAGAGTTTGGAGATTACCAATGTCTTTGTTTATAAGTTCCATGATGATACGTTCCATGGCCTTGCAGACCAGGCTCGTCAAGCTAATGGGGTGGTAGTTCCCGGGGTCCGTGGTGGCTCCCCCTTTGTGGAGTGGGATAACCGTTGCTGTGCACCATTCAGCAGGCACAAAGCCTGAGGTGAGGCTATGATTGAACATGGTACTTAGGTGGGGTGCCAGTTCGTTCTGTAGTTCGTGTAGAACGCAGCCTGAGATGTTGTCTGGTCCCATGGATGCTGTGTTCTTGGCTTTGGAGAGTGGTTTTTACCTGTGCAGCCGTGATTACAGGAACTTTGTATTCTTCCGGTATAGAGATGGGCTCTTTAGGGGGTGAGAGGGGGGTAAAGTTAGCACTGAACCTATCTGCCGGGATGTTGGCAATATCAGTTGGGGTCTGTATATTTAGTGCCATTGTGCTGTAACTCAGAGCAGATGTGAGTGTTGCCATTGAAATTCTTGACATAGCTATAGAATGCTTTGTGGTTGGTCTTTAGAATCAGTGGCGATTTTGTTTTCGTAACTAGCTTTGGAGGATTTTATCAGGGATCGCAGCTTCTTACTGAGGCTGACCAGGGAGCTCCTCCACTCGTGGGATTTTACTCTCTTTTGCAAGAGTTTCTTCCTTCTGTTGTACAGTTTGTTTATGGCAGGGGACCACCAGAATGGCTTCCTTTTTTTGGAGGATAGCATCTTGGTTCTGTCTGGGATAGCATGATCCATGCACTCATGTAAGTGCTTATAAAGTGCAATTGTGTACGGTTCAGTAGTCGTAACTGTATTGTCTATCTGCATGGGTGTCATGAAGTTCACCACTTCTGTCTTAAGAAGCATGAAGTTGGCCTTGGAGAAATTTTTTTACCATGGTTTCCATAATGGGGGGTGGAGGCAGGATGTGGATATCTAGGGTAATTAGCTTATGGTCTGATCGGACCAATGAGGCTTTGACTTCAGGTGTGGAACACCGGTCACTCATACTGGTAATGACTAGATCTAGGATATTGTTGCCCCTGTTGGGGGTGTGGATAAGTTGATCCAGGGCACTGGAGTTTATGAATTCCAGAAAGCGTTGAGTGAAGGAGTTGGTGGAGTAGTTTTCCCAGTTAATGGTGGGGTAGTTGAAATCGCCCATTATTAGGGTGTTTGGTTAAACCCTAATATTTTCCAGTACATCAAGAAAAGAGGAGTGGGAATACTCGGGCATGGTGGGTGATCTGTAGCAAGCTACAATTTGGAATGTAGTTTTGCCCAGAGTTAGTTGAGCTTGGATAACCTCGGCTGCATTATGCTAAGAAACTAACCTGCAGGTGTGGCTATCCTTAATGAATATGGACACACCTCCGCCTTTGGTGTTCTGGTCCAGGTTACATGGCCGAAGTTGTGGTATGAGTTATAGCCTGGTAGTGAAGGGGTGCTCTCTGGAGCCTTGAACCAGGTCTCAGTCACTGCACAGATATCGATGTTTTCCATTTTAAGGAAAGCCTCGAGTGAGTGCATTTTGAGATTTAGACTTCTAGCACTGAGTAGCATCACCCTCAGTTTTTGCTTGCCTGTTCCTGTTACGGTGGTAAATTTGTCATTTGAACCTTGCCTAAAAAAGGCACTATAGGGGTGGCAAGAACCTTAGCCAGTATCCGGAAACCCAGGGGTAACAAGTGCAGGCCATCTCTGGCAAAGCATTGTGGTCTGTCGACCATGTCATCCCAGGCAGACAGATACTGGATCCCTTTAGAATGGCACCAGAAGCTTAGCCAATTGTTGAAGTCAATCATTTTTGTCCTTGTACTGCGGCATCATTCTGGGTGATGGCAGAATGCTACTCAGGGCTAGGGTCATACCTGCCTGGGCTACAAGATCGGAGAGCTCTTCCATGTCTCTTTTCATGTAGTCCAGGGAGGTACGTCTCAGGTCGTTCACACCAACATGGACAATGACAGAGACATATCTGTACTTGTGGAGTGACCTGAGTGCGTGGGTTATGTGGCAGATTGTTTGTGGACATCCAAAGTACAGAGTAACCTCTCTCTCTCTCTCTCACATTTTAGGTTCTGGAAAGAAGACAAGAGGATGGACAGTTTGTCTCAAAGTAGACTTGAATATCACTTTAGGCATAAAGGAATAACTGATTCTTAAGGAAACCCTATTTTTGTGGAAAATGACATAAGGCTGATCCACCATAATAAGAGCTTGCAACTCAGATGCTTCTCTTGTAGAGTCTAATTAACCATCAAAACTATTTTCCACTATAAGATCCTCAAGTCAGCTTGATGAGCTGGTTCAAATACAGCAAGAGTTAAAATCTTTCAAGACAAATTTAAAATAGCACGTTTGAGCCTTTGTTTTCTAGGAGGCACTGCATGCAACACGCCTTTCAAAAACACTTTTCACATAAAACGCATTGAAATAAACAGACCAATGGGGAGAAATTCTGAAATGGTCAAAAGGTATACCTTGATACAGAAGTAAGACAGGCCAGCGAATAACTCACACAAATAATGTAAAAATAGATAAACACTAGCATAAAAGGGCCCTGGTTCTTATCTTGGCACCAACTACAAAATCTTTTCCATTTGCTAATGTATGATTTTCTAGCATCAGACTTTCTTCTTTCCTTTAATAACTGCTGCACATCCTCAGAAAGTAGGTGGCTAAAAGGTATTAACATCATCATCCAGGCAATTAGTTGCAGTTGTTTGGAAATGGGATGCAACAAACATCCCTTGTCTTGTGTGAAAAGATCCAGTCAGTGAGGAAGCTTGAGCTAACTGTCCTTGGCCATTTCCAAAAAAAGGAAGAACCACAGTTCTCTGGGCCAGAAGGGAATCATCAAAATTATCTTTGGAGAGTCCTTCTGAATCTTCAGAATGACCCTGGATATCAGTGGGAAAGATGGAAAAGCATAAGGAACATTCCTGTTCAAAGAAAAGAAAGAAAATTCCTGTTCAAAGAAAAGAAAAAGAAAATCTGTTTTCCATAACTCTCTGTATGCTGTCCTGGGGCAGAATTTTGCCATCTAATTGTTGTGAATTGAGGCAAAAAGATCTACCTAAGGTACTCGCCACAGTTGGATCAATACCTGGAAACCCCCCGATTCAGTTTCCATTTATAAAGCTTGCTCCTGCCTCGGCTTGCCTGTCACAACATTTTGCTCTAACTGGATAAAAGATGCCTGTAGAATGAGATTGTGCTCAACAGCTATATCCCAAACTACCATGGCCAGTCTGCACAGAGAGTAGAACAGGTTACCCCATTTATGTACCACACAACTGTGATGCTGTAACCACTTGTAAAAGTCCTGGGGACCACAGATGATTTTCAGAGTTAAAAATTCCTGATAACATTTTGCTCCGTTTGTGTTTTGGTCTACTTTTTTTGTTCAAAGATCTTATTTTTATCCCCCACAGACACTGCTCCACAAGCAAAGTCTGAGGAATCTGTTGTTACAGACTGTGGTGGAGCTAGAAGGGAAAATGGGAGAGCTGGATTCAGATAAAACTGGTCTCTTCCAAAGAATTTCCCATCTTACAACCACAAAACTGGAATCTGGAATGTCAGGGATGTTGACGCTGGCAACATAGTGTTTTTATGTTCCAATTTTTTTCATGTAGATTCTTGCTAGAGGAATAATGAGAATTATAGACACCATCAGACCTAGTATTCTGAGAAATCCCTTGCTGAGACTTTTGTATGAGTGGAAATCTTAGGAATAGATCTAGATATACATATTTTCTCTTGTGGAAAAAAAACTCTTTGAATTAAGGTATCTAGGAGACACCGCAGGAAGACAATCCTGTGTAAAGGGGTTAAAAAAGCCTTTGGCTGTTCTCCTGAAACGTCACTCTGTGGAGAAGATCCATTACTCACGTGAGAGATTGCTGAAACTTTGAAAAAGACTCTGCAAAGATAAGTAGGTAGTCTAAATGAGGAAAAGCATGAATACCTTGCATCTTGCAGCACACCATCATTAAAGTTACACACTTTGGAAATACTCTTGGAGCAGCAGATAAGGCAGAGGAAAATGCAATAATCCAGACACAGAAAACTTTAAGAAACATCTGAAATCTGGAGTTATAGTTAAGTGATAAGCAGAAAAAAAATTAAATGGGTTTTGAGAGGTGGCAGGTTAAGAGAACATTTTGAACTTGGACACCATCAAAAACTGGTTTAAAAAGGAAAGATCTAGAGGTGGTTTCCAAGAGGCTTCTTTCTTTGGCACCAGAAACATTTCTGAATCAAAACCCTTATCCTCTCTTAGGAGAAGGTACTGCTTATGAGTCAGGGGTTCAGGGGTAGGGTGGGGTTAAAAAGTACAGTTGTGTACACTTACCATAAATGTAGATGTTCGAGTGTATTCACTGTTGCAGTCATTACATTTGGGTTATCTGCTTGCAGTAGCCCTCAGTCAGCCTGATTAACAAAGTAATGGGTCCTG
The DNA here is from genome assembly GCF_019279795.1 of Protopterus annectens. Lineage (NCBI taxonomy): Eukaryota > Metazoa > Chordata > Ceratodontiformes > Protopteridae > Protopterus > Protopterus annectens. The sequence goes on from NC_056743.1 coordinate 1,275,911,302, forward strand.
CATCAGTTGTGGTCTCTTCTTCCGTGATGTCAGATCGTCAGGGGTATAAAATATGCAGCTGACACCATTATATCAATTTTTCTTGCCACAGATATCAGGTGCCCCCTAATGGGAAGCAATTAAATATAAAAATACAATGATATACCTCCAACAAAAAAGCAAACACACCAAAAAGCTTTTAAGCATAGTAAAGGAAAGTAGAGGTATAGCCAAAAGAAGTTAGGGGACAGGAGGGAGGGTAACCAGGACTGCAACAGTGAATACACTCGAACATCTACATTTATGGTAAGTGTACACAACTGTACTATGTTCTTCGTGTTTCACTGTTGCAGTCATTACATTTGGGTAGATTCCCAAAGCTAAGGTTGGGAGGAGGAATTTAGATAGCATTAGGAGCAGCTATAAGGCCTTGCAAGACTGCAGTGGCAAAGCCAGCTCTGGATTTAGAAAAAAATGGTAATGACAATGTTTGCTGAAAATATGTACAGAACTCCAGGTAGCAGCTTCTAGGATGTCCCTGGTAGGGATGCCTCTGAGAAAGGCTGTAGAAGTAGATGCAGCCCTGGTGGAGTGAGGTCTGATCCCCTGTGGGATAGGTTTTCCATGGTGCTTATAGCAGAAATGAATGCAATGGCCTATCCATTTAGAAATGGTTTGCTTTGAAATAGTCTTCCCCTCTGCCCCTGCAGCAGATGCCACCAACAGTTGTTCAGATTTCCTTTGAAGTTTAGTCCTGTCCAAGTAGAATCTAAGTTTTCTGTGCACATCTAAGGAGTGCAGTATCCGTTCCCCTTTGTTCTGTGGAGTGGGAAAGAAGGTTGGCAAATGAATGGAATGATTGAGAACCACACTGGATACCACTTTGGGCATGAAGGATGGACTGGTTCTGAGGTTCACCCTGTCCGCAAGAAAGATGATGAAAGGCTCCACTACCATAAGGGCCTGTAATTCAGATACCCTTCTAGCTGAAGTGATTGCTAAAAGGAAAGATGTTTTCCAAGAAAGAAATTATAAGTCTGCAGTAGCAGCTAGCTCAAAAGGAGGTAGACTGAGTTTCTCCAAAACAAAGTTAAGGTCCCAGGCTGGGGTTGGAGCTCTCCTGGGTGGTCTCAAATTTCTGGCCCCTCTGAAGAACTGCTTGAGCAGTGGATGAGAGAAGAGGGGAGGTTCTATTTTATAATGAGCTGAAATAGCTGAGGCATGAATTTTGATGGAGGAAAAAAATAGGCCCTTGTGTAGCATCTCAGTTAAGTATTGTAAATTCTGGGGTAAATTGGGCGCTGCTGTGCTCATCCCTAGAGATTTGTTCCAGGCACAGAATCTTTAACATTTTTCAGCATAAGATTTTCTAGTACTAGGCCTCCTTGCCTCTAAAATGATATCCATCACAGGTTTACTGAGGGATGGTAAAGGAGAGATTAGGTAATTAGCCAGGCTGCTAGGTTCAGTGTTAGAAGCCGAGGGTGCAGAATCTGGTTCTCCTGCTGAGACAACAGGGAAGGAGTCTGAGGCAGGTGCCATAGGGCTAACTGTGACACACTGCGCAGGAGGGGGTACCAGTGTTGGCGTGGCCAGTCTGGTGCAATCAAAATCATCCTTGATTTGTCCGGTTTGATTTTTAGTAGTACTTTGGAGAGCAGAGGCAGAGGGGGGAAAGCATAGACAGATAGCTTTTTCAAACTGAAGGTCAGAGCATCCACTTTCCAGGCTTGTTTGTGGGGAGTTCTTGTGCAAAATTTGGCCAATTGGTAGTTCTGGGAAGAGGCAAACAGGTTTATATCTGGGATCCCCCACTTGCTTGCCAACATGTTAAAAATCCTTGGTTCCAATTTCCATTTGTGTGGGTCCATGAAGTTTCTGCTTAATCCGTCTGCCAGTGTATTTAATTTTCCTGGCAGAAATTGAGCTTGTAGGTGCACTTGGTAGCTCAAGGCGGTGTTCCACAATGTCATGTCTAGTCTGCAGGGGGGTAAGAATGTGGTCCCCCCTGCTTTTTTATGTACCACATAACAGTGGTGTTGTCCGTCTTTACCATTAGTTGTCCTGGAAGAATGTGGTCCTTGAAGGCTGTCAGAGCATTCTGTACAGCTAACGTTACTTTTTGATTGATATGCAGGTGCATTTGATTTGGGTTCCATTTGCCTTGAATGCACTTCCCTGCCAGGTGAACCCCCCCCCCTGCATGGTTTGATGTGTCTGTTAGGGTTTGGGTGGCAGGGGGTAGTGAGAAATGTAGTCCCTTGTTTTGGTGGCAGGCCTCTGCCCACGAAAGGAACATAGGCAAGGTATGAGAGGAACCATTGCTTCTAGA